>NW_019417117.1:976399-998087 GCF_000390285.2 Anoplophora glabripennis
AATAATAATAATAATAATAATAATAATAATAATAATAATAATATTAATAATAATTAAAATAATAATAATAATAATAATAATAATTACCTTTCTAATCCTTACGTAATCTCAAAAGGGTTAATCCTTCACCAGTTTTGGATGAACAATCGTGAAAAGCACAATAATAACCATGCATTTTATTGATTTCAAGTTAATTCTAATTGCAGATGGAAACGAAATACAATACAAATAAATCCACTATCAATTAACATTATACAACACAACTGTCCACCGCCAAAAAACTATTACTCGTTTCTTCTATTTATATTTGACGGCTCTGACAGCCACTGACAACTGACAACAACACAACCCAATTCGCGCATGCGCATACGAAAACTGTTAACGCCGAAAGCCTTGCTGTCGCTTCTCGTTGATATAGTATTCTCTGGTTTAACTGTAACAAGAACGGTAAATCAACATTTAACTGTAAGTTTAATTTGAAACAGTTTGCCAATAAATGGAAAATAAAACTGGTTAGTACAAACGTTTTTTGTTCTCGGAGAAAAATTAATTTAAATTTTACAGTTTGTCTATACGTCTGATCTGATAATTAAAAAATTTGATATATGTGATTATAAAATAATGTTAATTGCGGAAAACTACATTTTATTTTTCTTTGTAACGAATTTTTTTCACTTACTATACTTGTTCTAACGAATTACATTATCACAAGAATGTATTGTGCGTCAATATGTTTTTCCGTTGATAACTTACATAAAATTATCATAATAACTATTATTAGTCATAAAAAACATACTATTTTAAGTTTAGATTCTTAAAACCAGTTCCGACAGCAATGTACAGGACACCATAGTAAAGATACAATGTGACAACTAAATCCAATGTGTGGATCTATACAATCTGTGTACAAGGTGTATACAGAAATAAAGTATCTCGACTAATGTAAAAAATGTGGTGATTTCAAACTCTTGACTGGGTGGTAGATGCCAAAGAATAAACTCTCGTTGTATAAAAGGATATATTTCCCTATGATACGATTGGGTGTTTAAAAGCTTTACAAAATTTCTATTTGTAATATACAGGGTGTCTCAGTTTTAATCGATGAGACTTCGGGAGCAGTTTGAAAAGAATGTTTATCACCGAAACTAGAAACATGGCTTTGGTGGTTGTTTCTGCGTCTGGCATTTTAAAAATCGATTTCAGTACAAATTTATTGTCCAATATTATCTTTGTGTAGAAGAGGCCTCACTCCTGAACGCAGAAGTTTTCGTAGAATGAAAAACCAGTCTCCTTTTGCGTCCCGAACAGCAGACAATGACGACAAAAACCCATCCCGATGATCAGTGATCGGAAGCAGTTAAATCGTTTCTCATGACACAGCGGTGTAAGTCGTCGGGGTGAATCACCAACTTGACGATTTCGATGAACCGTCTCCCGTATGCAACACGCATATGGTAATCCTTCGGCGGATTATTTTTAAAACGCCAACCGGTATTAGAAAGCCCGAGACGGACTCAATTAGTGTGAGCTGAATAATTATATTCGCAACCAGGGTCAAGCGGTCATTAATAATGCGATGATTATGTAATTCGTTGAACGATTCTGCATCTGGGATGCAAAAATGCAGTGAGAGGATGCAAGACACCTTTTAATATTACAAAAACAAAATTTTTAAAAATTTGATATCAATCTCAAAAATAGTAATAATAATGATAATAATCATAATGATAATAATACATTATTTTTGTTTCACATTTACAGCAGCATTAAAAAAAAATAAGGATTTAAAAACGGAAAATGTGTCTTTGCCATATTTTCTATAACCGTAACTACCTATTGATTTAATGTTTTTAACAGCATCGCTATCATTATTTCTATAGAATGATAAATACAGTCGCCTATTGTCAGCATACATATGTGAGTTACAACATCTAACCTCACTACAAAGATTCCTACTATAAATGCAAAACAACAACGGTCCTAAAATTGAGCCCTGAGGTATTCCTGTATCCAGAATATGTTCATCTGAAAGCTTGCTTCCTATTTTCATTTTTTGAATGCGATTTTCCATATATGTTTCAGAGAATAAAACGTATTAGCGGCATGAAAGCACTGATTTGATTTTCAATCGAAGAACTTAATAATCCGTCAAGACAATTTTAATAAACCAGATTGATATTGGTGGAATATTATTTTTTTAATGTTCCTATAACTGAAGATAAATTAGTCACTTCAATGTTGCTTATCGGATGCAAATCTTTAGTAGACCTTGAATTAGAAATAGTTGCTCAAATCTTGTGGAATCTCCCAAATCATTATTTGAAATAATTGTACGATTCAATACAATTTTTTAAACTTCTGAATCTGAAATTAGATTCTTGAGTACTAATATAACTTTTTTGATGATACGGAAGAAAAAACGGTAAAATAAACTAAAAAAATGTGTAAGTTTGATACATATAATTGATGAACCGTTCTGAAATGTAGCATTAATGACCGTCACTTGAAGGTTATACCGTTACAATTTATCTTTCATTAAATCTCTAAAACGCTAGACTAATTTACTAGACAAAAATGTTCAAGGCCACACATTATTGAACTACAGTTTAATATTTATTTATGACAAAGTTAATCAGATTTTATTAAACATTCAAGAATAGAACTGAAGCTAGTAGTTGTAAAGGACTGATCCAACAACCATGACAAAGTTAAGAGCACCAGCGTCAAGGAAACGTAGATGTTAAGTAAATTATTTTGCTAAATTTTTTTAAATGATTTCGGGAACATGTTATTAAGGGAATGCTTAATCCATCTTTCTCGCTTTTTGTTTGAGCTAATGACAGATTATTACTGAATTACATTAAAAAAGAATATCAATATGTATTTTAGTTGGAAATAGCCTAAATTAATTTTCAAGCTATTTGATTTGACCTGATTTTCAAACCATTTGATTTGACTTAAAACGGATGAGTCAAGTTGAAGTCAAGTAATAGTGGTCAAATTTCAAGTTAATCAAAGTAACAGTTACATTTGTTAAATAAGAGAGGTCAGTACTTCTAAAAGCCTCAGAACTTCGACGCCAATGAGCATTGAGTGCAAATTCGAATAGTGCTTTTTTTACTAATTGAATTTCTAAAGAAAACGATTTAGAGTTTTGATAACAGCAATACTACAGGACATTTCTTTGAATAATTGTAGTATTTAACAACTTTAATATATCAAGTGTGTTTTTACATTAAATTATGTTTGTTATATTTTTATTTTTTATTTTGGATAATTATTTATTATTATCTATAGACAAGGCGAAAACCTCGCATTTGTAGGAGAAATTTTCCGACACGATTTTTTTGCATATTCAGATTCGTGAGATGTTCCTTAACATGAATCAAAATGATGCCGGCGGAAATATGGTGCCCATTTGTTTTTTTTAAACAAATTGTTAAAATCGGGTTTTTCGCTCCGGAAAAAGGTTTTTTGGCACATTATAAACAAAAAAGTTCCTATGCACTATGCCTCAAAAATTGATAGTTTTAAAGTTATAAACAAATTAAGTTGCTAAAAATGCGAAAATGACGATATTCAATGGCCGATTTCTGGGTTAAAAAGTGTTATTTTTTATGTTGTCAGGTACCTAAATTAAAGTTTAAACAGCCCCCTACAAGATGCTGAAGAATTTTTGGGACTCGCATACGGAGATTCGCTATTTCGTCTAGCGGCTTCAGCTCATAATGTTCTTTAGCATTTTATTTAGCATTCTAAGTACTATTACTACTCATAAAATAATGTAAAAATTGATTATTTAAATTTCATAATTCATTCAAAATTGTACGAATAGAGTGCAGAAAAAAAAATAAAAAGGGCAATAGTATCAAATACATTTGATTTTTATTAAAGAACATTTATTTAATACTGCATATTATTATTATCACATTTATTCAATCATAAGAATTCTCACACCGTTCTATGTTACAACCACATAAAGGTACCCAAGTGACATACTTTTTCCTACAAGAACAAGCTTTAGTCCTACAGTTTTTTGTACATTTACATTGTTTAACTAAGTCTTTGGGTAATGGATCTTTGGTAATAAATTTAGGTAATAAGTAATTCACCTGTTTCATTTTGATAACCAAAAGCTGTGAATTACAAACGTTTGTAAAGAAGCTCATAGCGCATTATTCACAATTAAAAAACAAGTCTTTAAAATATTGAGTCCCCAATACTCTTCAGCATCTTGTAGGGGGATGTTTAAACTTTAATTTAGGTACCTGGCAACATCAAAATTAACAATTTTTAACCCGGAATTCGGCCGTTGCAAATCGTCATTTTCGCATTTTAACAACTTAAATTGTTTATAACTTTAAAACTATCAATTTTAGAGACAGTGCATAGGAACTTTTTTGTTTATAATGTTACAAAAATTTTTCCGGAGTAAAAAAACCAACGTTTACAATTTGTTTAAAAAAAATTTGTTTAAACAAATGGGCACCAGATTTTCGGCCGGCATCATCTTGATTCATGTTAAAGAACATCTCACGAATCTGAATATGCAAAAAAATCGAATCGGAAAATTTCTCCCACGAATGCGAGGTTTTCGCTTTGTCTACTATTTAAGATTTGAATAACGGTAAAACCACAGGAAAAAGTATCGACTATGGGGTATCAAATGACTCAAAATTGGATGCTAAATCCAAAAATGAAAATAAAGTAGGGGTTGCCTTTTAAAAAATTGCATGTTTACGCCAAGCCGCCATTTTGACCGATATGGCTAATGTTCCTACGTCAAACGAAAGTTAACTAAATTTACTAATTCACTTGTTATTGAATTATTTCTTAAAAGCGTTATTTAAAAAGACATGAATTTTATGCGTAATTTTATTCTCAATTCGTTTTATTACTCCTTTGAAAAAACGCACCGATTTCAAAAACGCCCTGAATATCTTTCCACAATTACTGAACGCCAGTCGGCTCCCATTTTCGAAACGGCCGCCCGCGTGCTTTCCCATTTACTTTTCCAACAGCGGGCTTCCCTGACCAACTTCCCAAAGGGGTTGTCTTTGTCTCGGTGCCTCAACCCTGCGTGCAGTGGGGTGTGGATCGCGGAAAACTCTGGCCGTCAGTGGATCGATGTGCACAAGGAACTGCTGAGTGCGTGCGACTAAATTAAATTATTTAGGCCGGTTCAGGACGCCCTCGAAGTTTTAAGCCCCTTCGTCGCGGATGCATAGGCGAGTTAAAATTTGAGAAAGAGAATGAGGGCGTGAAATCGTTAATTTTTCGTTAAGTTTCGAAAGTTACGACTTCTCGCTTAGAGAAGTGAAATATGACATACTTTGCTAAGCGTTTGTTGCTTGTTAGGTCTCCATTATTTTTTTAACCGGATCATATTCCGTAAATTTTGCCTTTAATTTATTGAAAAAAAAACCTTTTCTTGGAATTTTTTTGACTTAATATATAATTACGTAGTTGATTTTAATATTACATGAGAATTTACAGAAATAAAATGGCTATGTGAACATGGCACTCGACTTTTAAAAATTAAGTTTTTTTGTATTTTTTGTACATTGTGGTACTTACAATTAGTTGTTTGTAGTACGTAATATTTTTTTGTTTGTAATAGCTCCAAAATGTAGTTATAAGACCTTAAAAAAAAAACATCCACCGAATTTCACGACAGTGACGGTTAATTTCATTGGAAAATCACTAGTAGTTGACTGAAGTTAGCAAATTTTCGTTTGTAATTGCAAGAAAAGAAAGTTAGTTATATTTCGCTTGTAGTTTCTCGAAATTCACAATACCTCAAGCTGCAGATACAAAATCACTTAGAATAAATTGTAGTAACGCTTATTTCATTTGTAGTTCCTTGAAATTTGACACAGTCACTATAATTCAATCTGTTTAAAATCGTTTGTAGTAGCATTTATTTTGTTTTAGGCGGATCTATCAAAATGTCGCATTTCTAGGATGTAAGAGGGGGCAAGCTAATTTTTGCTGGAATATCTTCAGTACAACTCACATAATAAAAGTATAGATCCCTAGATCTGGGCGAGATCCCGAAATTGAAATAATGTTTAAAATTTTTTTAAAAATACCTATTTTATCTGCGTTTTTACTTATATCTTGGAACTTATGCATTTTGGAAGAATATTGAAGAGGAAAAAAAGTTTTAGAATTGAACTTTACATAACATACTGTAAGCTAAAAATGTTTAAATTTATTACCGATGTTGCAAACTAGCAGTAATTGATGAAAAAAAAGGCAAAATAATCAAGTTTTTTGGATAGTTTTTTAAAAATATTTTAATTGCTTCGAGGGCATTCTAATTTTGTTAAAAAAAAAACTTTAGGGTATAATAAAACAACACACCAAATTTCATTAAAATCGGTTCCCAAAATAATTTTTTGAAAAAAATTTTGAAAATATACTAGATACTTGTAAATTTTTTCACATAGAAAAGACCACTCAACCTTTCAAATGGTTTTTGAAATATTGAAATCGGTTGATTAGGACGGCCACAGTAAATTTTTCAGAGTTAACACTCTTTTTTTTAATTTTTAAATAATTATATTACATTTATCAATTTAAAATTTAGTTTTTTCAAAAATTATAATTTGAAAGTACTCGAAAAGATGCTTCTTTAAAAAATAAATTAAATTCCGTTTATTGGTTCTCGAGATATACCTAAGCGGTTACAATTTATCGGCATTTACCGTTAATTTATAAACAATTTAGCAATAGTGGCTTCGTTTTTCCGAGTTTTAAGCTGGAGAAAATTTTCATATCCATAAGTTATCGGTAACATAGATAAATCAGCGGAAAAAAATATTTTGCGAAAACTATAGAACTGATTTTAATTAAATTTAGTGTGTTGTTTTATTATACTATTATAGTTTTTTTTACCAAAATTAGGATGCCCTCGGAATAATTAAAATATTTTTAAAAAATTATCCAAAAAACTTTATTATTTTGCCTTTTTTTCATCAATTATTGCTATTTTGCAACATCGGTAATAAATTTAAACGTTTTTAACTGACAGTATATTATGCAAAATTCAATTCTAGAACTTTTTTTCCTTTTCAATATTCTTCCAAATTGCATAGGTTCCAAGATATAAGTAAAAACTCGGTATTTTTAAAAAATTTTTAAACATAGTTGCAATTTTGAAAACGTTCCGGACCTCGCACAGATCTAGGGATCTACACTTTTATTATGTGAGTTGTACTGAAGTTAATCCAGAAAAAAATTGGTTGCCCCCTCTCACATCCACAAAATCAAAACAGATCCGCCCTGGTCTGCGAAGGAAACTTCCATGTCACGTCGTTGTTTCTAGTTACACCGAAAGTACATTATTTACCAGCCATTTACATTTCTACAAGTAACAATTTCCCAGTTATTCGAAATTTGCAAAATGAATTAACTTTTTTGACGACGAATTAAAAAAATCACCCGTTATAATTAAGTACTTACAAAAGTTATTATTGAAGCGTTTAGGAGAGACTGAAATTTGAGCTGGGTGACTCAGTGCAGAAGCATACATAAACAGTTAGATTATAAGAATTCAAACTATGTTTTATCGCATCTGCAAGTATAAATACATATTATGCAGATTCTCTTATATTTTCCAAGTATACTTATGCTGATGACATGCGCGAGCAAATTTCAATCTAGCCTGTATCCAACTTAGTAGTAACTGNATTTCCTGTGGCCGTCCTAATCAACCGATTTCAATTTTTCAAAAACCATTTGAAAGGTTGAGCGGTCTTTTCTATGTGAAAAATTTTTCAAGTATCTAGATACTTTATATGAGGCTGTGCAACATTTTGAAAATTCGAAATATTTTCAAAATTTTTTTCAAAAAATTAGTTTGCGAAAATTATATAATCGATTTTAATGATATTTGGTGTGTTGTTTTATTATACTCTACAGTTTTTTTTTACCAAAATTAGCATGCTCTCGGAGCAATTAAAATATTTTAAGAAAATTATCCAAAAAACTTGATTATTTTGCTTTTTTTCATGAATTATTACTATCTTGCAACATCGCTAATAAATTTAAATTTATTTAACTTACAGTATATTGTGCAAAATTCAATTGAAAAACTTTTTTTCGTCTTCAATATTCAAAATCCATGGGTTCCAAGATATAAGTAAAAAACTCAGATAAAATAGGTATTTTTTAATGTTCCTGACCTCGCCCAGATCTAGAGATATACACTTTTATTATGCGAGTTGTACTGAAGGTAATCCAGAAAAAATTTGCTTGCCCCCCTCTCACATCCACCTCAAAACAGATCCGCCCTGGTGTATTTGTAGTTCTTCGAAATCTAACGTAAAGTCACTATACTGTAAACTGTGAATCTAAAACCTTTGTAGCGTTTATTTCGTTTATAGTTCCTTGAAATTTGTCATATACTATTGTTATATGTAAGATTAAGTGCAGAGGCAAACCTATATGCACAAAAAATATAAAATAAAGTGATACACCGTTTCTTAATATAGGTAAATACAGAGGTAAATACAATAGTAATAGAAACATAAGGAAAAAATACAAAATAAATAAAAAAGCTAACTGGTTTGTCATAAAAATACATCAAGCCAATGGTTAACTTTTGAATGGAATGGAGAGCATATTATAACGTCGTCGGTAGATAATTCCATCTGTCAAATATTCTGTTGGTGTTAAAATGTAAACGGTGTGATGAACTAAATTACTCTTTTTTGATTTTGAAAGAATGTCCTTGGTGACGGCTGCCAGAATCGACATCAAACATCGATGGTGGAAAAGGAAACTCTAGTGAGTGAAGTACATTCGTAGTCGTCTTTCTTGAAGAGCAGTGAGCAGGAGAACCTTCAGGCGTTCTTCATATCATATCATCTTCATTGTAGGGGCCAATGGGTTGCACTATGGGATATACTCTTTCAAATAATGAACAATCTCTCATTACCCAAGGAGACCAAACAGAAGCTGCAAATTCTAATAAAAGCCGGACATAATTTATATTTACATTTATAATTATTCAATTTTCGTGGCTGAAAACATGCATAGTATAATTTCTAGTTCCGTAAAACTTGACGTACAGTCAATTAATCCAAGGTAGGTGTCTAAAATCGTCTGTAGTGGCGTTTATTTCCGTAAGATCTCGTAACTTTTGTTTAAGACTATTACAAACAGAAAAGATGTTAGTATAAAGGACTGCGTATGTCAATAAGTCGAGTGCCAGGTTCACATACCCAAATAAAGTAAATATTCTCTAACTCTGTTCATTTCCATTGTATTTTTGATGCATCAAGATGCTGGCAAGCGGCATATTGATTTGTGTTTATCCCAAATTTAGTTTTTGAGTATAATTAGTTGCTCTTTAAACTTACTATTGCCTCATATAAATATTACTTATGTGTTAAGATCGGTTAAAATTAAATATAACTTTTTTTTTGGTAGGTTTCCGAATCCTAATGTTTCCCTAAATGATTTCTGAAGCTGAAATGTGTTTGTGAAAATTTGGGTCAACGGTTAATGCATCATATTTTTATGAAAAGTGCATTTTTCCAGGAATACAATAATGTAGAATCCATCTTAAACAGTAAATGAAATAAAGACTGGTATACAAAAAAGTTTTGATATAAAATAAGTAGTACAAACCCAAATGAAATTAGGCCACCTTTATCCACCGTCATTGAAAATTTTTATTCTGTAAGGCCGTAAATCCGTTTTTATTCGTTACGCGTTTGGTTAAATCCTAAAGGATGGTAGAAGAGAAGCCGGTTATACCAAGATTTAATACGATATATAAAGCTTAAAGCAACTGAACATATATCAAGGGATTCTGTGGTAATTCTTTTTCTCGTATAAAGTATTATTCCTTTTATCTGCTAACGCCCGAATTTCTCAATTGAAGGTAGCATGAAAAGTAGAGTCCTAAAGACACGAATTCAAGATATTTACCGCTTATAAAGCTTCAACAGGACCTTCTTAATTATATTGTAAACAAACCAAAAATAATATTTTTTGCGATTTAGTGTTTCTAGAAAATTTATAATTTGAAGGAGAGAATTTCGAAATTTGGAACACCATGTAAGGTGCTAAGTCAGCTGCAATAGCTAACTTCTACTTAAAAAAAAATTGTAATTGTAGTACATATAAGTATATTTTTTAATAATAAGGATACACTCGGTTGAATTAAAGCCCACCAGTAAACGTTTGGCACATCTTACGGGATGTTTCAAATTTCGAAGAAAACATTTTCTGTTGTACCTTAGGCCAATAATAGAGGTTTTGTGTGTGACAAATAATAGCAAACGGACTCTGCCATCATATAAAAGACACTCTGTATATATATATACATACAGACACAGACATACAGATGATGGCACAGTCCGTTTGCTACTAGTATTTTAGTCACAAAATCACTGATTTAAAGCTTTATTGATTGGCCAACTTCAGTTATCTTATTGTTTTAATAATTTTTAAATTTACCGAAACTTAATTGACAACCTGAAGGAAAAAATTACGGTTCCGAACAAAATTACTGTTCACGTGGCTTGTAATAATTTATTAAGGCTCCGTATAAACCCAATGCATTGATTGAGTCAAGGTAGTTTCTTTCACCCTAGGGTATAGCGAGACGAAATCCATCTAATTTATTCCCAGCACAATCTGTTTAACAAATAGCGGTTGAAAAAAGCACCACACCAGTGACGTAACTTCAGGGTATAATGAGAATGCGGAATAAATTATTAACAACTTTTACAGTCTTTAAACGGTGGAATTTATGACTATTCCTTTGTTAACTATCATTCCGAAAACGTACAAAACGTAGTAAGTTTTTTTATAAAAAGTTCTCTCCAGTCTCCAGTACTTTTATAAACTCGCGATAACTTCTTTCGTGACATCAACAGACTTATAAAACGGTTATAAGAAACAACAAACATAACAAACCATTTAAATAACATCGGGCATGCTTCCTTTATTACATTTCCATCTCCGTCTTAATACTTATACTAGTATTTCCTCGAGTATTTCCATCTTTATTGAATAATAACAACACTGTGTCAGGAAACATAAAAATTGACTACTGTGTAGCAAAGTGTATATTTACAGAGATGCCTGCTATAAAGAAGGAGGTTTGTCAACATTTTGCATAGTTATGCATCAGGTAAGTAATGAATCTACAGGGTGTTTCAGGAGAAGATGTACATACTTCAGTATGTTATTCTACGTTCAATTTTGTACGGGATGTCAAATTAAAAAAAAAATAATTACATTTTCTTTAATAACTCTCCACTATTTTGAGTTAAATTCATGAAATTTTGTATGCGGAGGTTTCTTGGGATGGGAAATTCAAATTTTATGGACGATTGGCTGTATCTCCCAGAGAGCGCCACAAGCGATCATTATCATCCTTTTAAATCGCTTCAACTTTTTTGTGCCATGGTGTATGTCAGTTCGGAATAGAAAACCATTTTCCCCTATCTTTTCTACTTAAGAAATGTACATCTTATTGAAGTCTCTAGGAGCAGCCGTTTCCTTTAGAAACTCATATAAATATGGTGAAGCATGCAAATTATGTATTAGAGTGAATCGAAAGTTACTGTTGTCAGGTTTTGTACATTTTGTTTAGAGATTTTATTTTTGCAATTCTCACAAAATTTTTGTGAATAGATCAACGCTAATCGTCAACTAGTTCCAATTATGCTTTTTACTGACGAAGTTGATACATAATTAGCACTCTAATACATAATTTGCATGCATCATCATCTTTAGATGAGTTTTTAACGGAAACAGCTGCTCCTAGAGACTTCACATTTCTTAAGTAGAATAGGTAGGGGAAAATGTCTTTCTATCCCGAACTGACATACACCGTGGCATAAAAAAGTTGAAGCGATTTAAAAGAATCCTAATGGTCCCAAGAAACCTCCGCATACAAAACTGCATGAATTTAACTCAAAGTAGTCGAGAGTGGAAAATGTAATTAATTTTTTTAAATTTGACATCCTGTATATCCTAAACGAAGAGCTTCCAGACCTAAGTTCATAGGAAATTTTTTACTTAAAATTGAGCGTAGAAAAACATACTGAAGTGTGTACATCTCCTCCTGAAAAACCCTGTATATGCAATTTTTTTCTACACTGTACGAAATTCTATACTTATACATATATTTTTGTTAAAACTATACAGGGTGTCTCATAATTAGCTACCAACCCTGAACAGGCCGATTCTATGATCAAAACTAAGTAAAAAGTTCATATGACTATGGGTCCGGAAATGCTTCCTAAGGGCACAGGGACCCATTGAAGAGGGAGGAATGGAAATTTTTTTGCAATATCTCTCAATCGCGTTGTGATAAATGAATGAAATTTGGTATACACAGCTAAATTTTGATGAGCAATTTGATGGACTAATCCATTTATTTCCACAAGGTCCATTGGGGTGGGTACGGGGTGGCCCTTGGTACTTTGCGTGTGTAACTTTTTCATCTTTGACTTTTTAACAAATTTTACAGCAAATTCCGTTTTTCCGAACTGTTTTACGTTAAAAAGGTACTCTTGTTTCAAATCGTTATCTTTAACGGTTTCTGAGAAAATCGCTCTTGAATTAATCCCACTTTGGTCAATTTCATGGTAATTTAAACAAAAAAATTTTTTTTGTTTAAATTTAATCTAATTTTAATAAAAAGATAATAATAAAAAATTAAATTAAATAAAAATTAATCCTTTAAATGGAAAAGAGAGGAAAGGAAAATTATTATTATTATTTTTTGAACAAATTTGGCAAAGTTTCGAGTTTCAGATGCCGATGAATGTATAACACCTTATAGAACAAAAAGTTTTGCTCTCCTGATTTTCGGCTTTAGCGTCAGTATTGTATATATATTGAACTATAGTTTTCGAGTTTTATCACTTTTTGTTTATAATTGACATTTTTACAGCAACTTTAAAAAATTGACATTTTATACCGTTTTTTCAATCTCACGGCTTTGTTATTGCAAATTTCGTAATCGGACCACCGCCATTTTGTAGCTATTTTTATTACGAACAAAATCATGTCCTAAGCATTTTTTCGTACAGTCATCCCGCTGAGTTATTTAAAAAAAACTACTAAAAAAAAATTTCTCACGATTAAATTGTTAATAACTTTTTTCCCTGATAAAATACTTTATCAGCAAATTAGCCTGTTATTGTACTCATCATTTAAAGTATTCCTGTGTAGTTATTTCCGGGTTATCAAGGTTTGACACAGGCCGAACCTCTACCAACTGGACTATTAAGTTATATGAGACAGTTGTCGACAACAATATCTTCGACTTTATATAACCTAGTTATAACCTTTGGTAACAGAAACTAAGTTTTATTATCAAGGTGATAAGCAACATTTTGCAAGTCCTTTTAAAAACCATTTACAAAACTAAAGCACCTTAGATTTTATCGTTACAATTACTTAAATAACTTTTATATAACTAATTCTGATTTTATCTCGGATTTTATACAACAGAAAATGTTGCTTATGACAGACAATTACAAGATTAGCAGATTTTAAAAGAAAATAAATATAAAAAATTAAAAAGGTATAGGATTTTCGATTTTATAATTAAATTTCCCTAATACGGCTTATGATAATTGAAGACTTAATGACGAAAACAATAGTTAGGTCAAAAGACCCGCACGGAGGAATATGCTGCACGCCAATGTACCCGACAGATGACTGTCGCCTCGGTTGACGTCTTTCAACCGGATACTGGATGCATTTGTATGGTGTTTCCTCTTGCGTCGCATTGTTCGTCGTGTTTTTATTAATGCTGGTATGGTCCGTTGAGCAACTTTTTAATTTTCCCTCTAACGGCACCGTCACATAAATCCAACATCATTGTCCTCCAGATAATACTCGATCATTCCTCATACTGCAAGTTCTTTGTTCTCTAATGCCGTCTGCTGGGTGGCAGAAGTGGTCAATGTTGTTAAAAAAAAAGGAATTCTCTTATTTCAAAAAATGTGATATTAAATGATACCAAAAAGTTATACGAGTAACATTTCTAATTATTTCACATGGTTATATTACACTTAAAATTGTAATTTTAGAAAAAAAGTCTATGAACATTTTTACTAGAATTTTCTTTAAGTAAAAGATCTCTAAAAATTACAAAGATTTTCAAGGAGACAAATTTACAAAAAAAAACGAATGTCGTTTATAGTGAAAACGACTTTCTACTGATACATTTTAGAATCGACTCTGCAAAGATGTTTTATTTTCTTAAGACCTTTACAGATTTGTTAATAAATTTTGCTAGAGCTAGGTTTTTTTATGACAAAAACTATATGTAAATTTATTAAGAGATTGTACCTACGCCACTGGGAACAGTGAACGAAATAAGTAAAACAAAAATTAAAAGACTGAATTTGGGCTCCACCCAGATGATATTGTCCCGTATATTATAGTAAGCCTTCGGGGTACAGGAAAATCCGAGGGCCAAATGAAAAAAACAAGGTTATGGTTGTTTTTGTTTTCTATAAATTCGAGACTAAATGACTTCAAAACAAGAAAAAAATCCAGTTCTTTAATTTGTATTCTGTATTCTAGCAACTTGAAAGGATCTGAAAATGTCAACGATTTTTTTTATAGCAAGGCCAAGGACCAAATACCAAATAATATCAAAAGAAAAAAAATCATGTAAGTATTATGTTGCACGACAGAATGTTCTTTTTAGATATTTCTTCTTCCAACTCAACCGCTATCTAATCTCTGCAGGTTTTTTTTCAAAACCACAAAACGCAAATATTTAAATTTTTGCAAATTTTCCTGTTACACGACAAATTCTAATAATTATGTTTGGACTCATATCCTGTTGGTTTAATATTTTTATCACTACTTTACTGACCTTGAAAATATTTTATTATACATATATAAATATAAAATAAAGAAAAAGAGCGAGAAAAAGAGTACTATAAAACTTTTTTAGGACTTATTGGTTGCGTTTATCAATCAAGAACAACTAAAGATACAAACGAGAAAGTGCTGGAGTAATTTGATGTTTGAGCATGAATATTTGAATAATTCTCAATATTATTTGAACAATATTTCGGTAATATTCATGTATTAAAGAGGAAAAAAATTATTAAATTCGACTAAAACCAGCATAAAAATAATATGAAACTTATTACCTAAACAAAATGCGTTTATAAAAGAACCCACATAAACCCACACGAATGAGTAAGTCAATAACAATCTTGAAAAAATAACAAAAATAATAACAAACAGATATTGATATTATGTAACGAAAGGACAATTAAATTTTAATAAAAGTAAAGATGTTTATAAATGTTCGAAATGCATACCATTATTTTCAATGCAGGAATTTATCATTCGTTGCGTGCTTAGGTAGGTTCTTTCATAAACGCATTTTGTTTCCGTAATTACCTAAATGTCTTTTCGTTAGCGTCGTGTTCGTCAATCCATTAACATTATTTATTTTTTGCTCACTAATTTGGGAATAACTTGATAGCAAAAAAAGATATCGAACCCTTTTTGGCGTCAAAATGTAGCTATTTTTATGCTCTTCAAACTAACCTATAAAAAGTCTTATCCTGCTATTTCACTTTTTAAAAAAACGTGAAACAACCTAAAGTTGGATAAATAGCGCCAATAAATAAACAACACTTTCGTTAGAAATTTCAAACTTATACGATATTCATCAATTTTTTGTACTGAATTCATGTACGTACAGAAAACTATGGCGTAGCATTTAAATTAATGATACACCCTGTATAAAATACGTTATTAAAAAAACATTATTTTTATATTAAATTTAGAAAAAGATGGTACATACAGGGTGTCCCTGAAATGTAGGTTCCAGCTGGCCTTTTGACCTGGGGTCAAAATACAATTATTTAGACCACTCTATATATAAAAGTCAAATTCTACCAAGATATTCAGCGAAACATCTTTTTCTTATAACTTTACAACGAGCTTTACAACGGCTTGAGCTGCAAACTTCTTGATAGATATAAATCTTTATTTATTTGGGTCTTAGTAAGTATTACTTACTCATGTAAAAAAATTATTTATTATTATTTTTTTTAGGGTCTCAACACCTATGACTACCTCACAATCAAGCCCGTAACTGTTTTATACGTATGGTGTATGCTTATGCATGTCTAATTAACATTTTCTATAACAAAAATTCTATTTTAAAAATTTTTTTGTCTCATTTTTTAAATTATTTAAATATCTGGTATGGATATTTTTGGCGCTAAATGTAATTAAGCACACGCACAGGGTTTTTAAAAACTCCGTTGTTTTTCTAATGCTTATTATTTAAATGTAGACGTAATAAGATGGCAACCCATTAATTTTCCGGACATCCCTGACTTTTCTAGATTTTCCAGGTTTTTGTGAACCCTATTAGATTCATGTATAAGTAAGTATTTATCGAGTTTTTAATGATATATCAATTTTTAAACCTAAATGTATTTTTTAAACTTTTCTCAAATTTATACGCCTACTTAAGATGTTTTCTACCCTTCGGCATATAAGGGACAGAAAAATTTAAATTTCAAAACTAGACCGGCCAATTGGCGTTACACCACTTCTTAGCAAATATGGGCAGTACCCCTATTGCGAAGGTAACAGTTGCACCTCGAGTTGCACGTTGTACATTGATTATGGCCTACTTTTCTCCGCTTTGCTTTGTTCGACACGGTGCAATTGCAGCCGGATGACTCACGCGTGTTAAATAAACAAAATAATAATTATCTGCCTACCTTGACGTTAAATATTAGTAATAATTATTCGCCGAACGAGCCGGGACTTTTTAGAAACGTCAGAGACACGAATCTGCACTTAAAAACTATAAATACATACAGGGTGTCTCAGAAATGACCTAACATTATCAGATTCGTATTTGTGGCAACTTTTCCTTTATTTTTATTGGTCTATAAAGGATACAGCTAGGAAAAGTGAACTCATTAGAAGGAACAGACTTATGCAAGAGTTTAATCTTGTTTAAAAATACTTATGTCTCTCTAGTCGACTTAGCTAAGGCCGAGTGACATTTTATAGGCTAATTTTACCGTGTAAGATATATAAATAGATCGGAATAAGGTTTTATTGGTCGAGGTATCTTTAGTGTTAGTCACTAAAAACCACGCAAACACAGTTAGATGAACTGTTATAAGATAATGTAGGTACCTAGGAAGAATTTGGAAATTGGTAATCTAAAAAAATTATATAAATGTGTACTTAATACATATTTAATTTTTTTTTCTCAATATTTGAAATTCTGTCTATATTGTGTCTATTGGAACAGTATTTAATTTCATTCAAAAAGGGTTTTTGGGACCAGTATCCTATTTTACGATAACACGTGCATAAACATGTGGAAAACAGGCGTTATATTGCACTCCCCTGCCATATCTAGATCTAGATGGGCATATGTCTAGAAATAACGACTCTAATCTAAATAAGACTACGAACAAATACATTTGGACCTTATGGGTTATGTATTATCTGGAACCATACATTTCATAAACACAAAAGGCATTCAAAGAGGTTATCCTGAAATATAAATGTACTTACTAAGATTATACACCAGGATTTTGTACATTTTTTTATTAAAATTTGAGTAATTCCTATTCTGAAATTACGATTAATATAATACGATTATAAATCCTAAGAGTTGGCTTAAATGTATTTATACACATATAATAATCATTTATAAATACAACCATAGGTTTTAGATCAGGGTTGAGTGTATAAATTGCTTTCCGAATTTGATTTTCATCGGGAAACAATGAAACAAATGAATAACAGGGTCACGGTAAGGCCGAACTCTTGGTCAAGCATTATTGACCATCAATATAATAACAATTCGTCAATTGCTAATGATAAAAAAAAGGATATAATAAAATACCTAGGCCAGAAAAAATCATGTCGGTCAGTAAGAAATATTTCTTAAATTCATTGTGCTAGCTACGGCTTTTAATGGATTTTTTTTTACTTTTAGTTTATCGAGGGTTTTTCAATTATAATTTAATGTTAATGTCAATACGATTAACCACATTGCTTGAAAAAAAAAACGTAAAGAAATAATACATTGGATTTTTGCCGAAGTTTTTATTTATATTCAATATTACAAGAAAAAAGCAACACGTTCCCTAATTTGATGGAACTTAAACTATCGCGTGCTGTGTATCAATCAGTTAACTTTATTTATAAGATCATACACTTATATCGACCTCGTTTTAATCAGATTCGGCCGACACATAAGCCCTTTTAAGTCACACATCGGCCAACTAACTACATTAGGAAGTGCAGTTAAATCGAAAAATTTACAAAACTCACCTAACCAAGACTTTCCTATTCTATCCTCATTGGTAACACTGGACACTGACAATATCACCAGATAAACATAAATCACTAATCTCGCCATTGTCCACTATACGAACGGAATCATAATGCACAAAAATCCTCAGCTATACACAAGCAACATCAACAACCACAATCTATCTACTCTACTACACCACCGCCTCTTGGCAGTCAACTGTTTTTAGTTGCTTGATCGTTTTTGTTTTGTTGTTTGAAGACAGTCAGTTCGCTCTCGATGCCGCCATCTAGCGGGTTTCTGTGAAACTCAATGTTTCCCATAAATGGATTCCAAAAGTGATGACAAATCTACTATACAAGTTCAGCAAGGTATTAAGAGATGTCACAAGTTTAGCCAGCCAATATGAGAAACTTCAATTTTGTTTACATTTTTAATATAGGTATTTAATTTATGTAAATTTTGTGTTTGTTGTATATTTACAATAAGTAATAATATGTATTCAAACCCCCTTTAAAGATATAAAATAAAATAAACGTATTATTTGTCTCCTTTTAAAATTTAAACTACTACGTTTTTCCTTTGAAAAGTACATACAAATTTTGGGACCAGTTGGGAAATTTCATTCTGTTATCAAATTATGTTTGCCATTACACACATTTGTATAAGTAAATAGCTATTAACAAGCCTATTTACTACTTTAGAGACTTATCCAACCAAACTGTTAATGTCATTTTTGTCATAATTTGATTTCAGTTTGTCACAGTTATTACTGCAAACCTTTTGATTCGCTCAAGTGATATTGATCAAACAGTAACCATGCAAAATGAAATGGATGTCCACCACAATATCGAAAGAAATATTGTAAAAGAGATTATGAGGGAATGTTATCCAAAAAAAATATACCCGAATGAAAATTTTGTGGCCTATTTCGTAAGTAGAACACAGGATATAATAAAATACCTAAAACATTTTACAAAAATATCATAATGTAAATAAATATCGAAATGTTTTCAGATCAAACTGCTGTTGCTAGATCCTAATTGGGGTGTCACTGATGATTTTGTAACCAGTAGGGAAAATGTAGCGAAATTTGTAGCCTTCGTGATACGCAAGTTGGAAGATAAAAACGACCCCAAACTCATCACTTTAGAAATGCAGTTCTACTTCACCTGTAACCTGGAGAACATAAATAATGTGGTAAAGAAAAACAGGGGCGAGATATTGGAACGGTTGGTCCGTTTGAAGAACGAAATTTGTCGTGTGAACAATCCTGATTCCGAAAGTGATGTCGATAATATTATGAAGTTAATCGTTTTCTATATCACTTTAGTTTCGGGTCTGGGGAACCCCATGGAAAATGAGGTAAATAAGTCATTAAAATATCTGCAGAGTAAAATATATGTACGACAAATATTTTTCGTTGAAATAAATAGGTATATTTAGAAGCCCTAGCCGCTTTTAAGAGTGTGATGAATGAAGAGGAGGTCAAAGAGTTCATGGGGTTTTCTCTAGCTAATAAAGAGGCTCATTTAAGCCAACTTGTAAGAGTAGTTGGTGGAATTAGGCTGTTTAACAAAAGCTGTGATTTGGGGGGTGCACAAATTCTTGACCGTAAGTATAAACAAAGACAAAATAGCTATCGCCACAGACCGCTACTGGAATGGGCCAGCAGTTTTAAATAACCGAATTGCCGATAGAGTACTACACCACCAGCAGAATTTTAGGAAGAATCAAATGCAGCGGCCCGAATTGCTACGCGTATCCTAGCAACATATAAACAGCGCTTTGGTAATATTGCCAGACGTACTTACGGATTTGTTTTGTACACTTCTTTATCAATATCTGTTTTTTGCGTTACTGTATTTACTTAGCAGTAAAGTTCTGAGTGAGACGCAGCGAGTGCAAAAAACGTGGTGCGGTACAGTCGGACGAGAAAAGATTCCCGAACATTGATATCAGACGTCAATGTAAATTGCAGTTGAATTTAATAGAACCCATGCTTCGTTCAATTATTCCGCCATAGTTTGTTCAATTTGAAAACGTTTTTTTTTTGTGTTTGAATGGAAAATAATTCTTCTCTAATCGAGCAATGCAAGCTGTGCACAGAAATTTGTTTTTGACTGACAAGATGAACTGTAGAATAAAAAAAGGCGGGAATAATTTTGCATATTAAAATTAATTGTATACCTATTAAATTTATGTGAACAGCAGATTGTTTAAATGCAAAAATACAAGGTAAATATAGTTTATTTGAAATATTAGTTTTCTTTTTCTAGTTAATAAGTATTATACAGGGTGTTTGGAAAAGTTGGTACAAAATTTAAGGAGTTGAAAGTAGAGTACCCCTACATATAATTGGGATATTTTTTAAAATACTTTCTTTCTGAAGATAATGGAATGAAAATTGTAGGTAATAATCGTATCATACCGCATCATTTAGACGAAGTAATTTTAGGATTTTTCAACTCATGATGGTACATGGTTGTAAAAAAATCGAATGAAATGCAAAGTCAAGCACAAAGATCACAAGTAAGAAAATAAAGAAACGTAAGGATTTAAAAGAGATAATCATTAGTATCATTACTATGAAACTGTCACCATGAAAAATAGGTACCTACTATGTGAAAATGTTAAAAAAAAAGTTATTGTTCGGAGCCATACAATATTTAAAAAATAATTATTATTTCTGACCAAACTAAGCAGAATTCGAAAAAAAGGTAGATACATTTTTTCTTCAAAACAGTCTTAATTCATTAAAAAATAATATTATTTGCTTGATAATTCAAAGGAATAAAAAAATTCGAAAAATTTCCGTTAAGGGTATTTAGAAAACTATTCTTATTTATAACCGATTTTGATAAAACTTATGATAGTTAAAGGCTCTTATGGTATAATTACTACCTACAATTTTCATTCCATATCTTAATCAGAAAGAAAATTATTTTAAAAAATAACACCCCGTTGGAGGACCAATCGCAATAACGGTGCTCCGGAGTATGAAGTTTTATAGGAATTTTTTTACTATTTTAACTTTCATTTCCTTAAATTTTGTACTTTGTCTCTTTTCCACCCTGTATACCACAAAATTTTAAATAGTTCTTTTCACCACGAGCTTAACTATGCGAATAATATTATGTACATGAATTTCAACATTAATGTATACTTGCAGCAGGGACTGTACCGGTTATAAGAATCCCGTAGTTCATAGCAGTACCAATAGATCGCAGCATTTTACAGATACAAAATTCCATGAATTTTAAAATTTTATTATACACAAACGACAGCAGGTAAACAATTTAAATTTTAACACAGTATGGTGAATTACATTTTCTAGATGCATGTGAATGGGTTTTGCAAAACCTTTATATTTTGTGA
>NW_019417117.1:998573-1039506 GCF_000390285.2 Anoplophora glabripennis
AATGGAAAAGGTCCGAAGTCCGTATGTGGAAAATAAATTTCGGAAAGAAGAGGTGTGTGAGGTGATACAGTAAAAAAGGTCTTATAATTCGGAAACGGTGCGTTGAATTGAAAAAATAATTAAAAAAATCTCCCCACTACTCTGGTTCTGATTGTCCGTTCTGCGTTGAATGGAAACGGTCCGAAGTCAGTATGTCGAAAAACAAAAAAGTTAGTTAGTTAAAAATTGCAACAGCAGTAGCGAACGCATTATCTTATCTCTGTAAGGGATCATTGATTGATGATTTGTTGTTTTTTTTTAAATAAATTCCGTATTCAACTGCTCCTTAAGGTTCCAGCCATTTTACATTGTGTTTAATTTTTTGAACACCTTGTGTCACAAATATTAGCATTATCAATGGCATCCATGATATGCAACACTTGTGTCAATAATTATTTTACCTATCTAAAGAAATCAACAATAAGAGAGCAGTACCCATCTAAGGATACACAACCTGTATAATGCAATTTTTTTTTAAATATAGGTGTTTTCATCGTATCAAACTGGAAGTCGACGCACAAATCTAAAAACATTAATTTGTTTAAAGTTTGGTAAAGGTGATATAAAATAAATAATTAATTAGGTAAATTCATAGTTTTAATTCAAACTTGATTTATTTTATTTAGTATTTAACACAAATGTGATTTCCAAACAAAAGATAAGTTCCATATCTCTTTACATAATTGAATGCATCGAATTTATTTTATTTATTTATTTATTTATTATTTTACCGAGTAGAAGAGATACCACGCTAAATTTTATTGCTGGATGCCGGTTAACAAGACCCTGCATCCATTTTAGGCTGCCAATTTTCATCATGTAAAACGCAGTCTGTGGCGATAAGCTATATTGTCTGTGGTATAAGAGAGCATCCTTATAAACCTTATTATCTCCAGTCTAATAAGAAATAATTATTTTTTCTTAATAGTCTCAATATTTTTCAAACACGAAAAATTAAGAAAAAAAGAGTTGAGATGAATATTAAAAATTACTTCCTAAAACTATCCTTTACTCTTCATAAAAGGTGTAACTTTAGGTGGGGGTTAGTTTTTTGTAGTTAATAGTACGTGCTTCCACTAAAAAAACACTTTTCCAGGACATATAATGACGACAACAATAAGGGAAAAACATTTTTAATCAAAAGTTTTATTTAATCAAACCATACACTGAAAACTAAACTGAAATTACGTTTTTTTTTAATTAAATAAATAGTCGAGTTATTATTCATTTTTTAAATAGCACTTAAATAGCACGCCGTTACTGTGGTTCTGAGCTCGATGCATGTGCGTCCTTATGTTGTCTGTTAGCTTTTTAAACCAGTCGTATAAAACTAACAGAGAGGTAAAGAGCGAAACTGCAATGGGAAACAATTCTATAAAAACAAAAAAGATTACTTTTATATTAATTTGCGACGTATTATTTTAAAGTCATCATATTGTTTTGTTGTCACAATGTAAAAAGAAGTGTGGAAAAAAAATTAAGTGTTTTTAAAAAGTTAATAAATTGTGCACGGTTTATTGAATACTCTACTCTTTTTTTCTTTATTCTGTCACTTCATTAGCTGAATTAGTGCTACAATGTCACAACAGCAACAAAATTAAACCGCAAATGATACGCACGAAATGAAGGATTCTGTATGAAGGTGCGTCAATTGGCGGAGATTGCGTCCATTTCGTGGAATCATTTCATGTTTCTAATAAATTGTGCTTATTATTGTTGAAAACGTTAATGACCTTTGACGTTGATCTAGTTTGAGTAAACCACACACCATCAATCCACCTGATGTGATATGACAACAGGGAGCCAAGCGACCGTTCATTTTTGTGTTTATTTAGTGCCCACATTATTGGACCAAGCCGTTTATTCAATTAAAGAGGAGGTGCAGGCAGTTCTCAAGAAGATAATGGACAAAGTGAATGTACTGACCACGATCGTGGATAAGTCTTACGTTCTTGATCAAGAGGGAGATCATGGTGAATTTAAAATGGTGTGTAAACTGTCGAACGAAGAAGAACTGAACATCGAAGAAATAAAGGATCTACTGATATTTTACAGACAATGTGAACTATTCATCAGGTATCTTGTAACACATTTATTTAATGCTGATTTAGAATAATTATGTGTATAATTAAATAATGTATACTGGAGAATTATGAACACTTCCATGTTCATTTTCTATTTTTCAGGAGAGTCTTGGAAGAGTTACAAAATATTGAAGATCATTCCAATGACATTTACGAGGGGTTTCAACTTACTCTAAAGGAAATATTCCAAATTGTGAATGTGAAGATTGCTGTTCCAGCCAGAATGGTTTTTGTAAGTTGTGTTTTTTACCCTACAAGGTATTTTATGGAGACAAACTTAAAATTGAATGGTAAAAACAAAAAAAAAAAGGAAGGGATAGCTGGGAATGCAAAAGGGCGTTGAAATTAAAAAAAAAATCATATTTTCTATTCCTTTATGTTATTTGATGTATAGGTACTTATGAGAATGGCTAATAGACCAGGGCGGATCTGTCGAAATATTCCACTTCTTGGATGTAAGAGGGGGCAAGCTAATTTTTGCTGGATTACCTTCAGTACAATTCACATAATAAAAATATACAGGGTGACATAGAAAAAAGTACACTGCATAGTGCCACACAATAGAGGACACTAAAATAAGAAAAAAAAGTTCCTATGAACATAGGTCTGCAAGGCCTTCGGTTAAAAGATACGGGGTGTTGAATTTTATTTTTGTTTGGGTTTTTTTTTTAATATCTTTAGCCAGAGGCGCAAGAAATGGATAAAATGTGGTATACAGGGGTTTTTTTATCATGCTAAATTCAAATATGATCTTAGTTTTGTGATTACTGATAGAGGGCGCTACATACAGGGTTCCATATCTATTGAATCGGTCCTAACTTTTTTGCTATACACTCTATGTCATTTTCGACTGAAAAAAATTTGTTATCCCTTCTTTATACCTAAGAAAGGTATACCTTGTCCAAGTCGCTAGAAGCAATGGTTCCAGTACAAAAGCCGACAATGCACGCAAATTATTCAAAAAGCGCCAAAGTAACATTTGCAAAAACAATGATAAATAACAATTAAATAATGTGTCATAATGACATTTGTCAAACTAATATAATAATTGTTAGAGGTATTTTGTGTTCTTGATTAAGTTTTTCATTGGTTTTCTCACTTCTAAAAACTTAATGTTTTGTTTTAATTAATCATATTTTTCATCATACCATTAAAATTTAATTGTTGAAGTATTTATCATTGTTTTTGCAAATAAAAAAAATTAAAATTCAACACCCCGTATCCTTTTTTTCTTGTTTTAGTGTCCTCTATTGTATGACACTATGCAATGTACTTTTTTCTATGTCACCCTGTAGATCCCTAGAACTGGGAGAGGTCCGGAACATTTTCAAAATTGCAAAAATGTTTCAAAAATTTAAAAAAATACCTATTTTATTTGAGTTTTTTACTTATATCTTGGAACCTATGCATTTTGGAAAAATATTGAAAAGGAAAAAGTTTTAAAATTGAATTTTATACAATATACTGTAAGTTTAAAATGTTTAAATTTATTACTGATGTTGCAAAATAGGAATAATTGATGAAAAAAAGGCAAAATAATCCAGTTCTTTGGATAATTTTTTTAAAATATTTTAATTGCTCCGAGGGCATTCTAATTTTGGTAAAAAAAACTTTATAGAGTATAATAAAACAACACACCAAATTTCATTAAAATTGATTCGATAGTTTTTGCAAAATAATTTTTTGAAACAAATTTTGAAAACAAATTTGCGAATTTTCAAAATGATGCCACAGCCTCAATAAAGCATTTAGATACTTGAACATTTTTTCACCTAGAAAAGACCGCTCAAGCTTTCAAATGGTTTTTGAAAAATTGAAATCGGTTGATTAGGACGGCTACAGTACATTTTTAAAAGTTAACACTATTTTTTTCTATTTTTAAACAATTAGATTACATTTATCAATTTGCAATTTAGTTTAAAAAATTATAATTTTAATGTACTCGGAAAGACGCTTCTTTAAAAAACAAAAAGTAAAATTCCGTTTATTTGTTCTCGAGATATAAGCGGTCAAAGTTTATCGTTAATTTATAAATAATTTAGCAATAATCTAAGCTGGAAAAATTTTCATATCCATAAGTTATCGGCAACATAGATAAATCACTAGAAAAGCTGTCACTCGCGCGAAAAGTGACTCAAACACGAAAAGTGGGAGAAGGGGTTTCGCCCTGAGACTGAATTCGGAGGATCAAAATGCGAAGATACGAAAATAATGCATTATCTTGTCTTCTAATGGACCAATTTCGATCTTCTTTTATTAATCCGATGTCTCGCGAGCCAAGGAATTCGAATATCGTAATGCCAACTGCCTAATTTACATATATTTTGTTATAAACAAAGTTTATTATTTATGCATTAAATATACTGTATATTTTACACTATGTATTTTCAATGAAAAAATTTGTTTGCGTATATGTTTCAGCACTCTGAATATGAATGTATTTTGAAACCATTAGAGTCTTTTCTATGTTAAAAAATTTTCAAGTATCTGTACGCTTTATTTGAGGCTGTGCAACGTTTTTTCAAAATTTTTTCCAAAAAATTATTTTGCGAAAACTATTGAATCGATTTTAATGAAATTTGGTGTGTTGTTTTATTATGCTCTAAGGTTTTTTTTTACCAAAATTAGAATGCCCTTGGAGCAATTAAAATATTTTAAAAAAATGATCTAAAAAACTTGATGATTTTGCCTTTTTTCATCAATTATTACTATTTTGCAACATTGGTAATAAATTTAAACATTTTTAACTTAAAGTATATTGTGCAAAATTCAATTCTAAAACTTTTTTCCTCTTCAATATTCTCCCAAAATGCATAGGTTCCAAGATAAGTAAAAAACTCAGACAAAATAGGTATTTTTTAAATTTTTATTTCATTCATTTCATTTATTTCAAATAATCAACCCCAGTTTTGGTAATTTTATGTTTTGTTACTCCTAGTGCTGTTTCTAAAAAAATATATTTTTTTCATTATTTTATTAGTTATTATGCTTTTATTAACCTTACTAAGCATTTCATTCCAATAACTAGAAATTTTGTTTGTTATCGGCCACCACACACAATAGAATGTTACTTACACTCATACTGAACATAAAAATTAGGTCATATAATAAAAATACCCAGTAGGGCAGATATAAGAGTATCCTTAAGTTTCTTTAGATATAGCAGTCTGTAGGAATACTAAGTGTCAAACCCCATATAGTCATTATCGATAATAATTCCGAGTATCTCCGCCAGTTGTTGTTGTTGTTGCTGCAGTAGTATTTGTTATTGTTGTTGTTGCTGCTGCAGTTGTTGTTGTTGTTGTTGTTGTTGCTGCTGCAGTTGTTGTTGTTGTTGTTGTTGTTGCTGCTGTTGTTGTTGTTGTTGTTGTTGTTGTTGTTGTTGTTGTTGTTGTTGTTGTTGTTGTTGTTGTTGTTGTTGTTGTTGTTGTTGTTGTTGTTGTTGTTGTTGTTGTTGTTGTTGTTGTTGTTGTTGTTGTTGTTGTTGTTGTTGTTGTTGTTGTTGTTGTTGTTGTTGTTGTTGTTGTTGTTGTTGTTGTTGTTGTTGTTGTTGTTGTTGTTGTTGTTGTTGTTGTTGTTGTTGTTGTTGTTGTTGTTGTTGTTGTTGTTGTTGTTGTTGTTGTTGTTGTTGTTGTTGTTGTTGTTGTTGTTGTTGTTGTTGTTGTTGTTGTTGTTGTTGTTGTTGTTGTTGTTGTTGTTGTTGTTGTTGTTGTTGTTGTTGTTGTTGTTGTTGTTGTTGTTGTTGTTGTTGTTGTTGTTGTTGTTGTTGTTGTTGTTGTTGTTGTTGTTGTTGTTGTTGTTGTTGTTGTTGTTGTTGTTGTTGTTGTTGTTGTTGTTGTTGTTGTTGTTGTTGTTGTTGTTGTTGTTGTTGTTGTTGTTGTTGTTGTTGTTGTTGTTGTTGTTGTTGTTGTTGTTGTTGTTGTTGTTGTTGTTGTTGTTGTTGTTGTTGTTGTTGTTGTTGTTGTTGTTGTTGTTGTTGTTGTTGTTGTTGTTGTTGTTGTTGTTGTTGTTGTTGTTGTTGTTGTTGTTGTTGTTGTTGTTGTTGTTGTTGTTGTTGTTGTTGTTGTTGTTGTTGTTGTTGTTGTTGTTGTTGTTGTTGTTGTTGTTGTTGTTGTTGTTGTTGTTGTTGTTGTTGTTGTTGTTGTTGTTGTTGTTGTTGTTGTTGTTGTTGTTGTTGTTGTTGTTGTTGTTGTTGTTGTTGTTGTTGTTGTTGTTGTTGTTGTTGTTGTTGTTGTTGTTGTTGTTGTTGTTGTTGTTGTTGTTGTTGTTGTTGTTGTTGTTGTTGTTGTTGTTGTTGTTGTTGTTGTTGTTGTTGTTGTTGTTGTTGTTGTTGTTGTTGTTGTTGTTGTTGTTGTTGTTGTTGTTGTTGTTGTTGTTGTTGTTGTTGTTGTTGTTGTTGTTGTTGTTGTTGTTGTTGTTGTTGTTGTTGTTGTTGTTGTTGTTGTTGTTGTTGTTGTTGTTGTTGTTGTTGTTGTTGTTGTTGTTGTTGTTGTTGTTGTTGTTGTTGTTGTTGTTGTTGTTGTTGTTGTTGTTGTTGTTGTTGTTGTTGTTGTTGTTGTTGTTGTTGTTGTTGTTGTTGTTGTTGTTGTTGTTGTTGTTGTTGTTGTTGTTGTTGTTGTTGTTGTTGTTGTTGTTGTTGTTGTTGTTGTTGTTGTTGTTGTTGTTGTTGTTGTTGTTGTTGTTGTTGTTGTTGTTGTTGTTGTTGTTGTTGTTGTTGTTGTTGTTGTTGTTGTTGTTGTTGTTGTTGTTGTTGTTGTTGTTGTTGTTGTTGTTGTTGTTGTTGTTGTTGTTGTTGTTGTTGTTGTTGTTGTTGNACAACAACGACAACAACGACAACAACGACAACAACGACAACAACGACGACAACGACAACGACGACGACAACGACGACGACAACGACGACGACAACGACGACGACAACAACGACGACGACAACGACAACGACAACAACAGAAGCGGCAGCACCAGCAAGATCAATAATAGCAATAACAACGACAACATCTAATTTCAGACAACGGTGTTGACAACGTTCTTAAATCTTATTCTTGAACTACTTTCTTTAGGATAGTATGCGTAAGGAGGATACGAAGCGTTCTACCGAGTTCGCAAGGAATACTGTGACTACTATAGTAACGAAACTCTGACTACTCAATAAGGAATACTCTTATTATGTTATTGATGTCGCTGTTCCTACTGCTGCTGTTGTTGGCTCTGCTGTTGGCATTGCAATGCTGAAAGTATTTATATCCTAATTCTGCAAATTTTGACCTTCAGATAAATCTTTAGCCCAAGTTTTGTCACTGTACGTTAATCACCTCATCTTCAGAGTTATGTTAGAATACATGAATTATTTTTTAAAACGCCAACAGCATGTATCTCGAAAACAAAACGTTTTGGACTATTCTTTCTCCAGATTTTTTTTTTGTTGATCACCGAAATATAAATATCAAGTTTGGCCAGTTAATCCTGTAGATAATAATAATGTATAAGTCTCTTGTTTATCCTCCTAGAAATGACTTCTCTTTAGACCTATTGCTGGAAGAAATATATAATCAATTAATTTATTTTTATTTTCTGTTCTAACAGCCTCTGTTCGAAGTTTTGTCAAACAAATGGACGGAACTGCAAAATCAGGTCATGTTACTGACCCGATACAGTAAAATTATAACCAACTTAATCGGATTTTCGAAAAACGTTAATTTCAACAAGGAACAAATGGACAGCATACTAGAAAGTACTGGGCCGCACACCGATGCGCAGAGATTACAAGAAACTGCCAACCTTAGAATCAAATCGCTAAATCCAGAAGTTGAAGTGACTAAATTACAGAACTTTCCCAATATCGATGACATCTATCTGCAGGTAAGATATGAAATATAAATTGTATTAGCTTCGAACTCTAGAACTTATGCGAGAGAGGGATCGATATATACAGGGTGTTCGGAAATGGTCGGAAAAATAAAATAGTGGAATTCTTGTTCAAAATTGAGGAAAAAGTTCCTTTAAATATCCTTCGATATTGTGAAAAATATAAAATCGCTAATATACTTAAAAATATTTGATGTAAAATAATGAAACTTGAAATTGACTGAATTTGTTCACAATTATGTTAATCAGTGGTAAAGATCCTAGAATCATTTTTCGGCGTCACTGAGTATTCTGGAAATTCCATAAATATAATTGATTTGCAATTCTATTTCAAAAAGAAAATATCTTGAATTTTATTGCTAAAATGAGTCGTTTTCCAGTTATTTTTTTTATTATTATTATAAATTTACCAGAGAATATATTGAAAATAATTCTAAATCGTTTTACAAAAAAAAGGCATATAGGAATTTTTTCTTGCAAATACAGTTTTAAATACTATGTAATTATTTAAAGTCAGAAAAAATCAGTGGCGTGGAAATTTGCCCTTTGTACCCCTCAAAAAATGTTGATTTTCTGTACCTATGATTATTTTAACTTCTAATGATTAGATTATGTTTAGAGACGTATTTGTACCAAAAATTCCTATAATATTTTTTGTAAAACAAATAGTGCTAGAGTTATTTTTGATTTATTAGACTGGTTGACAAAATGAAGATAATTGAATTTTGCAAATTGCTTTTGGTTTCTGCATATTTACACTATGTGTATACCAAATTTCAAGTGTCAGCAAAACTTCAAACAAATTTGGCAATGTTTCGAGTTTCAGATGCCGATGAATGTATAACACCTTATAGAACAAAAAGTTTTGCTCTCTTGATTTTCGGCTTTAGCGTCATTATTGTATATATATATATTGAGCTATAGTTTTCGAAAGTTTTATCACTTTTTGTTTATAATTGACATTTTTACAGCAACTTTAAAAAAATTACGTTTTATACCATTTTTTTCAATGTCACGGCTTTGTTATTGCAAATTTCGTAATCGGACCACCGCCATTTTGTAGCTATTTTTATTACGAACAAAATCATGTCCTAAGAATTTTTTCATACAAAGTCATCCCGCTGAGTTACTTAAAGAAAACTACTAAAAAAAAAAATTTTCACGATTAAATTGTTAATAACTTATTTTCCTGATAAAATACTTTGTTAGCAAATTAGCCTGTTATTGTACTCATCATTTAAAGTATTCCTGTGTAGTTATTTCCGAGTTATCAAGGAAATGTTACCAACAGTAACTTTTCGGCCTCTGCCGACTGGACTATTATTTTTTTTATCAACTTGAACCTGTTATCTCAGAAACGGTGTATTTTTAAAATTTTATAAAGCAAACCGTGTTGTTTTTTTATGTTCTATCCACCCCTAAAGTTTGATCGTTTAAGACTAAAAAACCATTTATAACACAAAAGTACAAAACTAAACATTTTATCAGTATTTAGGGTTTTGCAGTTGGAAGTTGGTGAAGACGAAAGGAGGTTTGATTCCAGGTAATCCAAGCATGGGTGTGGCGACTTACAAAAAGATGAATTTCGTTTTCTCCGTACCCCAAGCCTGTTTGGAATTTTCAAGGAACCCCGAAGAGTAACATTTTTTTTTCAAAGCTTGCTAATAACCACAATGTATACATTTACCTTTTCTAGGTTGGTCCACGAAGTGTTGCATTTAGGGAGAAAAAAACCTCACTTGATAAACTTTTTACTTATAAAAGGTCAGTTGGAAGGTGTTGCTGATGTCGCAGAGTAAGTCAGAAAATAATGATGCAATCGTAACAGTTTCTTTATTATTTAGAAAATCCTTTTACTTGGGTTGAAACTGAAATATCGGATGTTTTTTTTGCAGATTAACAAAAGTAAAAGGCCATGTCAAGCTGACGCAAGATAAAAAAATTCAAACCAAATACATCTCTCGTTCTAAAATCGATCGAAATTATTACTGGAACGTATGGGACCTCAAAAGACAGGCTTTGCAACTGGTACAAATTCAAGCTTTTTATTACAGTTGTTTATAATCTATCGAGAAATTATTGTCGTTTTAGGCGAATTTGTCCAAACGAAAGACGGTCTCAACTCAAACCCACAAGTCTCACTTCATAAACACCGTGAATACGCAGACGTATGAGATGAGGGATAAGGAAATACAGACAAAGAAGGATAACTATACCAATGTGCCGAAACCATCTACCTTCATCTTCGGCCTCAGAGGTAGAAGGGACGATAAACAGTTTACTATCGACCTAACTAGACCGGTGTAGAATTATTGGGGAAAATAACACAGGGCAACAATTTTCTCACCCAAAAACGAGACCTCACTTGTCCAAAGGTTTTTGGTGCGTAGAATCCGAATCTGGCGTCAGAATTGCTCCTATACGTCACGTTTCCGAGATATCCTAACCTAAAAGTGGAAAAAAAATATATTTTTTTTCTAAAAACGAATCATGCCCTCTTAAACTACCACTCTTACCCTTCAAAACGCTTGTTTCAGATTTGAAAAATCTTTTTTATCCGCGGAGATATCACTGAACAAAGTTAGGTACTTTAGCGTTTTCATAACAGTGGTACCAAAATCGAAAAAAGTTCTTCAGAAAGCGGATTTTTACATGTCTTTTGGGTCGCTCAATTCGAATCTGACCACCAAATCATCATTTTAGGATTCTGAGATTTCTTAACCTAAAACTGCAAAAATGATTTTAGGATGAACTATCGCTATTAACCAGACATGTTGATTTTGCAGGTTTAGGTTACGAAATCTAAAAATCCTAGTGATAGAATAATTTGGAGGTCAGATTCGAATTGAGCGACCCAAAAGACATGTAAATATCCGCTTTCTGAAGAACTTTTTTCGATTTTAGTACCACTGTTATGAAAACGCTAAAGTACCTAACTTCATTCAATGATATCTCCGCGAATAAAAAAGATTTTTCAAATCTGATAAAAGCGTTTTGAAGGGTAAGAGTAGTAGTTTTAGAGGACATTATTTGTTTTTAGAAAAAACAATTTTTCGCTCTGTGATATAAGCTCAAATACATATTGCAAATGAACGTGTTTTTTGCACTTTTAGGTAAGGATATCTCGGAAACGTGACGTATAGGAGTAATTCTGACGCAAGATTCGGATTCTACACACCAAAAACCTTCAGGCAAGTGAGGTCTGGGTTTTGGGTGTGACCTTTCGTAAAATTTTGTTGCCCTGTGTAATTTTTGGGACATAAAAAACAAAAATAAAAAATTGTGCAGTATAATACAATATAATAAATTTTACACGATTTAATCTTTTTGTAAACGTCCAGATAAATCTATATTTTTCATTTATGTGATAAACCAGATTGCTTTTCTAATACAGGTATTTTTATACAAATTTAGTTCGAGATATATAGGGTGATTCAGAATTTATCCAAAAAAAAAAATTGTATGTACAGGGTACTCTTACAATTACAATTTTGTAAAAAAAAACTAAATAAATTTGATTATTACTATTATAAATAATTGTTGTTATTTTCATCTTTTGAGAATGAAAAATCACAACAAAATATATTGAAACTTTTAAATGCAAATAACTCAGAAACCGATAAGTTAGGCGACCTAAACAAAAGTACATTTTTATGTAGATTTGAACGTTATTTTAGATATTTAACTTTTTTAAGCATAGCTTAACAGATACAAAAAATATGTATTGATTTACCTAAATAATACGGTGAAACCAGCGCCCTCTAGGAGCAACGTCCAAACAGGCTTCAAATTCATAATTCTCACACCAAAAAACCCAACACTACCAATTTTCAGTCATGCTATCAAAACTTTCTCAACTATTGAGAAATTTCATAATAAAATTTAAACCAGCGATATTCGTATAAGGCATGATATTTTTGTGTCTAGTATCTCCAGCTTAGTGTTGACCCATTCTTTCTGACTCACCCTGTATAATGGCGTGTACCCAATTTTAGGTATTTATCTCCCTACGCTTACTATTCTATCTTGAAAATAGTGCTCGTGGATGTTTCTATACTCCGCGGTCGAAATTATAGAGAGTGACTCAGACATAATATAAAAACACTATTACCATAATACGTATAAAATATAAACTGATGTTTATACGATTCAATATTATTTATCTTTGTACCGCTCGCTACGCACATCGATAGAATCTATAATCGTCTATAGACTGAGTTACACTGAACGTCGATCTATGTTCTATCTCTGTCTTTTGCACTTGTTAGGGAATAGGGAAATGCTTATTTAGTGGGTGTAAACGGACTTGATTTGCCCGACCTGAGAAACGTCATAGCATAAGCGTAGACGAGGGGTCTAATTCCATGGCTATAATAAATTTATAAATTAAAAAAACACAACTGGGACGTTTTAAAATGCTGTAGTAATTAAAATGGATCAAAGTGCCGGTTATGGCAAACTGTAAAAAAATATTAGATGTTATGTTTTATTATCTTTTTTCAATATTTTCTAGATTTTGTTGCCTTTTACGCAGACACGCCAATGGATTTTCGTTCCCGGCACGCTTCATCCCCCTTACTAGTCCAAAAGCTAGCGATGAGTCACTCTCTATAATTTCGACCGCGGAGTATAAGTACCTACAAGTTCTTGTAACCCAACATTGATGTTGGAGATTTTTTGTATAAAAATGAATAATTAAATCAAAATTTCCTTGACATTTCATTGTCATAAACAACTATTGCCTTAAAATAAACATAACATTCAATCAACAGATTAAAAATATTTTTAATAGAACCAGGATATTAGCAATGATATAAATAGATTTTGTTGTAATATTAATAATTTAATTACATACATTCTACTTTTCAAGGTCAACTTTTCCAAATTATAGATACTCCTAACATAAAAAATAGCATTTAGAAAATACCAAATCATTAAAAGATCAATTAAATCATTGTAAAACCATGTATTCGACAAGCAAACACGAGCAAACATAAATTCCAAACTGATAATTGGTACCGAGAATGGAGAATATTAAATAAGTTTCTAAATATGAGACATAGTAAAGATAGGATATTACGAAATGTTAAAAAACGAATTGATAAGCATGTGAAATCCTGTGGTACTTAAGAATTTTAGCAAGTTATATCTTATATTCTCTTTTGAAGAAAGTGCATAAAATTATGTTACATCCATAGTATTAGATAAGTCATTTTTTATTATTTAGGATACAACAATAGCAATTTTACTTTTGTTTTAGTTTTCTATAAATTTAACCCGCACTTGAAAAACTCGATGGAGTATACTGAAAGATAATCTATAAATTATTTGTCGGCATATTTAATATAATTTTAAGTCAACACAACATTAGCATTACGACAGTTTTTAAAAGACTGTTCAACATTGGTCAGCATGTCTGGCGTAATTTCTTGAAATGCTACTGTAATGCGCAGCCACATATCTTCCGCGGTAGTTGGTTGTGTAACGTAAACTTTGCTTTTTATAAATCCTCATAAAAAAAAGAAGTTGCAACTTGTCATACCTGGACACACACCTTGAAGGCTAACTCACTGGTCCCCCGCGCCCAATCCATCTATTGGGAAAAGTTTCGTTTAAAAACTGACGAACCGGAGCGATATTGTGAGGTGGAGCATCATCATATTGCATCCACATTCTTCGAAGTGTGGCTAAAGCAAAGGGCAAATCTTCTAGTGTTTGCTAAAAAGTTTAATTAAACTGCTCCAGTTAGATGCTGGTCAAAAAAAATAGTCCAATGACATGAGTGAGGAGTTACTGTGTCATAATAATGGTAATTATGACTATTAACGAAACCATTTTTATGAAAAGTAGCTTCATCGGAGAACATGACCCGTTTAAAAAAATCATCATCTTGATTTAACATCTCGAGTGCCCACTGACAAAACTCCAGTCTCCGCTGAAAGTCTACTTTTAGTAACTCTTGGTGTAATTGGATGCGATAAGGATGTGCTGCGCTGTGCTTTTGTAAAATCCTATGTATCAACGTTGTACTAATACAATTATTGCAAGGCCTTCTGGACGCCGTTACATAGCTACTTTTTCGGACTTTAGAAAAGACCCTGATTTTTCTGGAAAATTGTAAAAGATATGTATGGGCAACCTGATATCATTTTTCATTCATCCATGACAATTAATATGGATTATTCCATTTGAAAAAAAAAAGTTTATCAACTCGTAAGATTATTAAATGTAGGTTTCAGTATTTCCGAGTCTGAATAACCTACATGTTTTGCTCACGGATGACAAGATAGAGTAATTTATGCCAAAACGAACTGTGAAAACTGCAGGTTTCTAGCTTTTACGGTTTAGACGCTATCTAGCCTCATTTAGAGAGCTGAAATCGTGATTTTTTTAAAAAGCAACTGAATATCTCGAAAATGATAAGTTTTAAACACCATTCAATAAACTCTACCTAATATTAACCAAGGAATTCAAAAGTGCAATAATATACAGGGTGTTCAATTTAAAATAACAAAGTTATGTAGCACCTATGCTCTGTAAAGCTAAAAATATTTTCTTTACCTGGCCCACACGATTCCAAGCAACTTTTATTAAAATCATTTTTTTATAAATTTGACAGCTACAGAAGAATCCCTCTTAAGTGGAACACCCTGTATTTCCCAAACTAACGGAAATATTGAAATCAAAATTGGTAAACTTTGTAGGTACCTTATTATGCGACAATTTAAATTTTTATAAGCGCCCAGTGAATAAAAAAGGTATCAAGTAAAAATTACGAACATTTCTATTGGTATTATCTGATATCCATCACAGTTTCAGAGCAAGTTCGATTCTTTTATTTTACGTACATTAAAGTACATGGTAAATTTGCTGAATGTTCCACCAAGTTTGAAAATTTTTTAAATGTGGAAAAACGATGTCCACAACACACTAATACCGTTGAGTGAGGATCCTCACTCAACGCTAATACCTAAATTAACACAAACCCACCAAAAGCTCAAACCAAAATTAGAACAAAAGCTATTATTAAAATATGAAAGAACGACGACGCGCGACATTAGAAATGATAGCAAACATCGATTAATCTTTGGGCGATATTACGAATGTATGATTAATAAATTCAGAACCTCCATCAGAAGCCACATTAACTAAATAGGTATATAAATAATATTTTTTTGACATCTTTGCGATATTTATTTATTTGATGTTATAAAATTTGCAAATTACATAAATTTTAAAATAAACACTTTCTTTAATAACATTTGCAATAATAGGGTGTAAATATAGATATTTAAAAACTCAATGAATATATCATTTAAGTTAATATTAGGATAAAATAAGTTTTCCGCAGCTCACTGGCACTTCAAATAGCATTGTCATGGCACACCTAAAACAGTTAGAATAACTTAAAAAATTAGTTCAGAAAGTTTGTTATACCGACAGATATATGATAACTAATTAACAACATCAGACTTTTTTCAATATTTATTAGTAATAACTTGTACCTACATGGTGCATTGTGTATTCGCATTGCTTGTCTCCTTTCCTTTTTTCTCCTACATTTCTGTTTTCTGTACTATGATTAAAATATTAGATATATTCTTGTGCTCTCTGTGCTATAATTTAAATAGTAGATTATTTTGAAAGGTTATAGCATTACAAACACTCCGGTGTTTAGGCTAACTTTTAAATTTACATGTACATGTGTGCATTTAATTTAATTTATTGTTATAGCCAACCAGATGTAATGTACTCAATTCAATGTATTATTAAATAAATGAAAAATGAAATGAAATGAAAAAATGAAATTTAATAAAAATGTATCAAGTAAAACTTATGAACATTTTTCAAAAAGATTTTAATTTTAAATAAAAAATATTTATTGGTATTATCTGATACCTATCACATTTTCAGAGCAAGTTCGATTTTTTTTATTTTACATTAAATAGGTACATGGTAAATTGACGATGATGCTTGGGAAAATATAAATAGTAGATTTTTTAACTTTATTATCTTGATGAGGCAGCATTTTTAGAAAACGTTGAACGCACTCTTTCTGGCTCGACGTTAAATTTGCCTCTCATTCCGTATTCAGAAAGCAGCATTTCACAAAATTTGAATTTGACATTGAAATCAATTATCAATTAATTTCAAGGTCAACCTTGAAACCCATATTTTTTATTAGAGATTCGTATTCTGCGGGAAAAAATACGTAACTTTTGTATAAAACATTTTTTTTTAAAATGGTTCGTTCTTTCGCCAGAGTGCGCTATACTTTTACTGTTTCATTTTAATTCTCAGGCTAATATCTCAAGAAATAAGCAGGATGATGAAAAATATTTCCAGCAAAAGTTGTCAGGTTTCGGGGGGGATCAAATTATTAGCCTTCAAGGATAAATTCAAGGTTACCATACTTTGACCACTCAAACCTGATAACTTTTGTTCGAAAATTTTTTAATAAAAGTCGAATTAAAAATTATGCTGCCTGGCACCTACACTAAAATGGGACACCTTGTATGATTTAAAAACACGCAAATAATCAAAAGGATTGAGGATTTCATTTATTATAATTTAATTTCACAATTTGTTTTGAGTACATTTAAATATAGCTTAAAAATTATTACTTGTCATAATAGACCGATCGAAATAACTCATTTATAGAAGAAAAAAAAAATTGTTACCTGGACTTTTATAAGTGGAAATGGTAAAGGGGCTTATAATAAACGTAAAAAAAATAAATGCGTGAGCAGGGGCGGCGGAGGGTTGATTTGGGGGGTTGAAAAGGGGTGAAAAATGGTATCATTGAATTTTCTGGCGAAAGTTGATGTCAAACAAAAAAGTATCCAATACAAAAGTTATAGATCATGAAAAAATCTACAACTCTTGTAGAGGGCACTTTTGAAGATAACCTCAAAATTTCCGAGAAAAATGCGAAAAACAGGTTTTTTCCTTTTTTTTCGTTTTTTATTTCTCATTTCCGCAAAAATAATTTAATTTTGACGAAACTTGGTGAAAGTATACTTTGCTGTGTCTTAAATAACCACAATTTTTTTTAGATAAAAAAATCAAGAAGTTTCCGAGATATTCATATTTTCCGGTCTGAAACACTTTTTTTTCAAAGAAAAATTCTACTTAAAAAAATCATCGTACAGAGTTCTGCCGGTAATCATTTTTTTCGTTTTGACATATACTTTTTGGTGAAATAAAAAAAATTGGAATCGCACTTCAAAAACATGCTCAAAAATGCAAAAAAGAAAAATGACTCTTGCAGAAATGAGTTTTTCAGTAATTATTGTTGATAGTTTGTTTAAATTTAAAGAAAATTCAAAAACTGATTACACCATTCGATTGTACGGAAAAAATACAAAAGAAACTGTGTCTCATTGTTTGACCCGAAATTTTATTTTTGTACAGTATTGCTATAAACATAATATTTTTTTTTCGTAGGATCGATTAATGTACTTATTTTTTTTAACTTTGAATTGAATTCATAGATGTATAAGCGACTCTTTAATTAAATTATGTAAAATTCAGATTTTTGCTTTCAAAATTTAAAAAATATTTACAAAGGATATTTACAGTTAATAATACTAGGCGAATCTTGGTCTTTTTGGCAACTTTTTAAATTGATCTTCATCGTCCTATCCTTCATTAAACTGGGTTTCTTCCTGATCTTCAAACGTTTCTTCGATATCACTTAATTCTTCGGTTAATTGATCTTCCGGGTTCAAGCAAAGACTGGGCTGCTCGATTTCATTTGAAATGTCTTCGGAATCACTGAAATTTTCTGAAATTTTGTCAAGGTTCAAACAATTGTCCGAACCATGACATTTTGTACATAAATCTGTACATCGCAGTCCATGTTTTCGACACCCGCATCTATTACCGTCACAACTGGTTTCGCAGCTGCAAGAGATTGTTTTTATTAAATCTTCAGGAACGACTGAAACTTCTGTAAAGCGAGGCATGAGTATTTTGGAATTATTCGCAATTACTTCTTTCCAGCCCCACTTGGTTGCAGTTATTTTGTTTCCAAGCCACGTCTGAAGCTGAAAGTATGCTCTATAGGAGTGTTGTGTAGCTGCTCCGACAGTTGGTGGTAATTTTTCTAATTTAAAAGTAGACTTTGCAGTTAATACTTTGTATTGCTGAAATCTCAAATCATCCAGAGATAATTTATCATTTGTGCATTTGTAAATAGACGAAATTAATTTACAACCATTTCGAACAATGACTTTTGATTCTGCATTAGTCTCATAAAAAGGTTTTACCAACGGTAATAGATGCGGGTGTCGAAAACATGGAGTGCGATGTACAGATTTATGTACAAAATGTCATGGTTCGGACAATTGTTTGAACGTTGACAAAATTTCGGAAAATTTCAGTGATTCCGAAGACATTTCACATGAAATTGAGAAGCCCAGTCTTTGCTTGAACCCGGAAGATCAATTAAACGAAGAATTAAGTGATATCAAAGAAACGTTTGAAGAACAGGAAGACTGGGTTCTAATGAAGGATCGGACGATGAAGTTCAAGTTAAAAGGCTGCCAAAAAGACCAAGATTCGCCTAGTATTATTAACTGTAAATATCCTTTGTAAATATTTTTTAAATTTTGAAAGCAAAAATCTGAATTTTACATAATTTAATTAAAGAGTCGCTTATACATCTATGAATTCAATTCAAAGTTAAAAAAAATAAGTACATTAATCGATCCTACGAAAAAAAATATTATGTTTATAGCAATACTGTACAAAAATAAAATTTCGGGTCAAACAATGAGACACAGTTTCTTTTGTATTTTTTCCGTACAATCGAATGGTGTAATCAGTTTTTGAATTTTCTTTAAATTTAAACAAACTATCAACAATAATTACTGAAAAACTCATTTCTGCAAGAGTCATTTTTCTTTTTTGCATTTTTGAGCATGTTTTTGAACTGCGATTCCAATTTTTTTTATTTCACCAAAAAGTATATGTCAAAACGAAAAAAATGATTACCGGCAGAACTCTGTACGATGATTTTTTTAAGTAGAATTTTTCTTTGAAAAAAAAGTGTTTCAGACCGGAAAATATGAATATCTCGGAAACTTCTTGATTTTTTTATCTAAAAAAAATTGTGGTTATTTAAGACACAGGAAAGTATACTTTCACCAAGTTTCGTCAAAATTAAATTATTTTTGCGGAAATGAGAAATAAAAAACGAAAAAAAAGAAAAAAACCTGTTTTTCGCATTTTTCTCGGAAATTTTGAGATTATCTTCAAAAGTGCCCCCTACAAGAGTTGTAGATTTTTTCATGATCTGTAACTTTTGTATTGGATACTTTTTTGTTTGACATCAACTTTTGCCAGAAATCTCAATGATACCATTTTTCACCCTTCTTCAACCCCCCAAATCAACCCTCCGCCGCCCCTGTTCACGCATTTATTTTTTTTACGTTTATTATAAGCCCCTTTACCATTTCCACTTATAAAAGTCCAGGTAACAATTTTTTTTTCTCTGAGTGTAATTTGGTTGGACTATAAAGGACATTATTATTCTTATTATTGCAGCCAACTTACATGATGTTGCGGCTCGTCTCCATTCAATTTGTATTAGTATTAGTAATGAATTAGACTGTTGTAATTGTTATCTCAACTATTAGCTTAAGTGCAAGTCACTGTATCCAGGAAACAAAAAAATAAATAAATGTTATGTCAACTGTCAGCATTCATAAAATATAATTTGTCCGGACCCAAGAAGATCTTCGGGCCCCCAGGAAGACTACGAGTCAGCACATGATAACTATTTTGAATGAAATTATAGCTATCATAGAAAAATGTAAATTTATTAAACATTCTAAGAAACTATAAGGAATAGCGCTTTTCTCAGCAAAATATCTGGGATACTGGAAAAATTTTTTTTATATTAAGTAGTGGCGTATCTATTTTTTTTAATGAATACTGATACCGACGATTATACGCCACTGCTTCGTTGTATTACGCTAAAATATGTGCTTATATATAGAATATCGTACAGTTTTACACCATACAAAATTTAAGAAATGAGTTCATACCTAACAAGACGAGAAAATAGCACTTTACTGTAAAAGCTTTTAAGGTTTGCTATAACAAAAACCCTGTACCTACATTCCGCGACGTACTAATAATCCACCTTGTATATTAAATAAATTTATCACCATCATCAAATATTAAAAAAATTATATTACAAGCTGTTTAAAGTATCATTATGAATTGTTTATTTGGAAATATATTTTCTACAGTATTTCAATATCAAAAAATGTAAATAGTAATTAACTAAATTATGATTAAATAACCTAACTGGCACACCGCTGCAGAATATTATCTGAAACTACATAGGTATTTGTTGATTTTTTATCAATACCTACATCATATATTTAAGTAACTCGAAAAACAGGCATTGATAAAAAGTGTACAAAATAAATCCGTAAGTACGCGTGACAACATTGTCAAAGTGTTGTTTATATGTTGCTAGGATACGCGTAGGAATGTGGGCCGCTGCAAATCAAATGATTCTGCTGGTAGTAGTTCTCTATCGACAATTCAGAATTTTAAAACTGCTGTTCTATTAAAGTAGCGGTCTGGAGCGAATCTATATCGTATAAAAAAATGTATTTTCGTTTATTTTTTATTTTTTTGAGAGACGAGAAATAAAATTTATGTTTGGTTCGTGGATAGTAAAACGAAATGGTAACATAAATGATTGATATATGTATAAACGGGTGATGAGGGTATGAATGATGGAATACATTATAGTCCACAGTACAAGCCCCCCCTGGAAAGTTGATTACCACATACTTTATAACTCCTGAGGCGCATCCTTTTGACGAGTCTACCACATTTTTCCTGTACGACTTTTCTCGATTCCTCCGCGTTTCCACTCGGAAAAGTCCGAAAACATGGCAATTTCCCGGGGTCTTGAAAACTCAAGACCACATCTTTTATTTTTAGCTTAAGTAACTAGAAATTTTGTTGCAAATGCCGATTTAAATTTGTCCGACAGAAATTCCTCCGACATTGACGTGTCTACCGGTCGAAACATGCCAAAATAACAGGGTATTGAAAATCAATTACCACATAGGTAATTTTTAGTAAAATTAATTGTAAATAATTAATTCAGTCAAAAAGTATTGTTGTCCGACAAATTTCAAGCCGCGTTTTTTCAGTCCGACAGCTGGAAATCGGAATTTTCACGGGGTATGAAAAATCGATTACCACATGTCGGACAAAAATAACACACGATAGAAAAGTGTTTTTTATAAGCAAAAATTGTAATGTCCGACAAAAATATATCCGCAAATCGTCAGTCCGACAAAAAAAGATGAAAAAAATTTCGTAAAAAATGTGCACATGTATTTATAATTTCTAATAAGGTATTTTCATGTATTAAGCAAAATTCCATATAAATATACAATACAGGGTGTTTCAGAAAGACCTCCCGTAAATACAGGGGGTGAGGACGACAAAAAATAAGAATTTTTTGTCATATGAACTATATGTCTATCTCCTCTTCTCAAAGCTCAAGCTTACTTTGAGAAAAGTCACTTATTTTATAGTGTAATATTGTAAGAGTTTAATTAAAAGCCTTTTTTCTCGAAAATCGTCCACATTAGGAAGTTCTAACAAGAGTACATTATTTTTAGAAAATAAAATTGTACAATAGAAATTGGAGCCCGACTGGTAAAAAACCTAACCTTAAAAAAAATATAACTTAAATTGTAATAAGAATGTAGCATAACTAGCGCTCTCTATGAAATATACAAAAAATAATTAGACTAGCGTATTTGGCACCCTTAAAAACCTCGGACTACCAAATTTCATAAAAATATTTCGCACCATTTGGAAATTTTCATAAAAATGTTATTTAAAAAATTTTATTTTGTCTCTCTGTATCTCGAAAACAAGAGGAGATAGACATAGAGTTCATAAGACAAAAAATTCTCATTTTTTATCATACTATCACCCTCTTTATTTACGGGAGGTCTTTCTGAAACACCCTGTATATATTTTTCGTTTTATTCTTGTAATTGTAAATCTCTATATGCTCAATTTAGCCAAATAAATATCGAGAAAAGAATTAAACGATTTCAAAAAAGTATGTATGGTGCAAAAAAATTATGCACAAAAGTTTTGGGATTTTCTTTGAGAAAAATAGGAAAATTTTTGTAAAGAAAAATAACAGACGCGAATGAAAATTTGAAAGAGAAAAAAGGATTTTTATATCAAGTATAATATTATTTAGAAATAATGCATTATGCGCTAAGATCGTATTAATCGCCTCAAAAATAACTTCATTTGTTTATAACTTTTTAAGCATAAAATAAGCAATATTATAATTATTTATTTGAAACAAATAATAATTTACATAATAATAATTAATAACCATTTATAAATATGAAATTTTTGGAGTGAAAAAATTAAATTTCTTCACGTTTATTGATTTATTGATTTTTTAATAATTTGCGGACATTAAATCATCGGACACTTATATCACTATTTTGTACAGTAAATTTAAAAGTGGAAAAAATGAAAATTAGATATGTGGTAATCGATTTTTCATACCCCGTGAAAATTCCGATTTCCAGCTGTCGGACTGAAAAAACGCGGCTTGAAATTTGTCGGACAACAATACTTTTTGACTGAATTAATTATTTACAATTAATTTTACTAAAAATTACCTATGTGGTAATTGATTTTCAATACCCTGTTATTTTGGCATGTTTCGACCGGTAGACACGTCAATGTCGGAAGAATTTCTGTCGGACAAATTTAAATCCGCATTTGCAACAAAATTTCCAGTAACTGAAGCTAAAAATAAAAGATGTGGTGTTGACTTTTCAAAACCCCGGGAAATTGCCATGTTTTTGGACTTTTCCGTGTGGAAAAGCGGAGGAATCGAGAAAAATCGCAAAGGAATAATGTGGTAGACTCGTCAAAACGAAGCTCGTCAGGAGTTAAAGTATGTGGTAATCAACTTTCCAGAGGGGGCCTGTACTGTGGACTATTATTGTATTCCTTTCCAATAAGTTTTGTCAATTATGCAGTACCTACTAGGAATAGTAAAGTTTAAAAATTAATGATAACTCACGTTACGTTCCTTCGTCGAATGTTTGTGTCAGTGCTCCTCCTGAAAACAAAATAGAAAGATTGATTACTTCAATGTATAGGCAGTAAATTTTTATAAGTGGACAAAAATATTGCGTATTTAAAACTCTTTAATGATATACTACGCGTAATTACAAATTGGTTTTTATATACACTAAAAAAAACGCAATCATTTGTTCCGTTCGTCAGTTCATCTCACACATTAATATACGTATTATATACAGTTCCTTTATAAATGTCCGAGCCAATAAAGAACGCTGCTGACATTTGGGTGACCAAATTTTAGAAAATTTATAATGTTAAATGTATTAAACTTACCAAATTCCATAATTGACATAAACATTATGACATGGGACTTTTAATTACATCTTATATGAATTTGTGACAAGGACTTTGCTTGGTTTTAGGAGAGGCTATGTTCCCTAATGTCTCGGACAATTATGAAGAAACTGTATAAAGACTTTTAAGATACTTTGATGTAAAACGATTTTGTTGGGTTGGGGCTCTTATCGAAAGTCAAATGCATAAAACAATCCGACTCTACAGAAGCTCTACTAGCTATTTTATTAGGATAAAATTTTTATGTTCAATAAGTATACTACTACTGATACATGCGGTCGATAATGAACAATTTCGATAATTTTTTTTCCACCATCCCGCAATAAGATTTTAGCATGGTATCAACACAAGAATAAAGTTGTTATTTATTCTTGTGGTATCAGACTACTATTGCGACCAAAAAATCTACGAGAGAGCTGTCAAATTTGAATTTGTTTGAGGAGGTTTTGTACCTCCTCAAACAAATTCAAATTCTGGCCACAAATAAAATAGTTGTTGCATACTTAAATCTGTGAGTGTATTATGGACTTCTCTGTAGATAAAGCTTGAACTGAAAATATTAAAAAAGTGACAAGTGGCCAGAAAAACGACATTTCTAATATAAGTAAAGAAAAACTACGTCTAGGCCTGGGCAAAAAATCGATATATCGATTCCAATCGATTTTATTTTTGAATCGATTAATCGATTTCCAGAAAAAATCGAATTGGAATATCGAATCGAAATAACGAATCGTAATATCGAATCAGATCGAGATATCGCATCGCATCGAATTGTCGAATCGCATCGAAATGTCGAATCAAACCGGTAGTACAGTTGACGCTACCCAAATGTGAACGCATTTTGGTAGTTATGGAAATTTCATCTGAATTTTATCGTAGTAAATTAGACTTTTTTTAGTGGCGTAACACAGAGAGGGTATTCTTATGGATAAATTCGACATTGTCTTCCGCGTCACTGGAAACCTTCCCGAACTCTTACTGACATTTAAATCAGCAGCCACTTCACTCAAAGACCAATTATCTTCTAATTTAGATATAGCCCTTGCTCTATGCGCTTCAGTTAAATGCTCCGGCATATTCACGTTACATGTTTACATTTAATTACGTTTGCTCTAAATGACATATAGGGTGTCCAGAAACTCTCTGCCAAACGGAAACTACAGGTACTAGAGGTTATTTTATGTCGATTTAACTCAAATTACCTTAATCCGAAAATGCTCCCTANAAATTATTATTTAGTAATAATCATTTAATATCTTCCTTCCCTTAGAATTAAAGCAGAATGTGTGAAACGGAATTTGTGAAAGCTACTTCGCAAATTTTACCGAAAATTGATATTTTTATGATCATGAATTGAATTTTTAAAAAGAGACGACCGTTTTAATATTGGCGAAATTAGAGGTATAAAGGCAGTCAGGTAAGGACCAACATTTAATGAATGATTTTATTGTGTTTATTTAAATAAAATACTTATTTATTTAAATAAGGAATGTGCCAAAAGACATAGCAACTTATCTCAATTTGCCTCATCCGTAAACTTATACAAGGCACTGCTTTAGACGTTCTTCCGCCACTCTGATAGCCGACGCAGGGGCCGATATTACCACCATTAAACGACATGGGGGGTGTCGTTCTAATACGTTAGCGGAGACATATAGAAGATTCTATACAAAATAAAATTTCAATCGCAAATAAATTATTACCGTCTTCAGCAGAGCTACGGAACTTGCCAATAATACAAGGTGAACATAAACTTAAACAATTACAGCAGCAGCTTCATTGAACACCCAGAACTAAAAGCTACGATAACTGACAGCACTGAATCTGGCATACCTAAAACTCACTGCAATATCGGCACTTTCAATTTACATGTAGTGCAAAATAAATTGTAATCGTCCTGTGTAAAGTAGTTACTGTTTACTGTACTAGAACGAAAAAGATTTTGGTGTTCTAGAACATACTAGTTATTTATGTACCAAGGGAGATACAGGGATGATTATGCCCGCAGGTGACAAGTTACTTCCAAGGGCCGTTTAGGACCGAGGAAAGTAAGTCGCCTAAGGGCATAATCATCCTAGTATCTCCCATGGTGACCTTATAGGGCTAAGCTATCCACAAATTCAGGTTCAGCTTGTAGGAGTAAGTTATACCCGAATTCAGTTCCTTCCCCCCAAATAAACTTATATACGCACTGGTTGAAATTCAATACAAGCCTTTTCTTCAGTGTGATCTTGAAATGACCTTGAATTGACTTGAAGGTGACCTTTAGGGTTACGCTATCCCCAGATTCAGATTCTGCGAGCCCAAAAACCTATACACTCGCTGGTCAAAATTCAATACAAGTCTTTTCTTCAGTTTGACCTTGAAACGACCTTTACCTGACCTCCAGGTGATCTTAGATAGCTAAGTTAATACTAAAGTTTAAAAATTAACAATAACTCACCTTTTGTGTAGATTGTTTGTGTCAGTGCTCCTCCTGAAAGCACAAAAAGAAAGATTAATTACTTCGACGTAGACAGTAAATTTTTATAAGTAGACAAAAATATTGCATATTTAGAAGAGGCAAGCTATTTAACAGATTATAATCAGAGGAGAGAATTTCGGTAACAATACAGAACCATAATTCATAGTAAATTACCAAATTGGTATTTATATACACAAAAAAATAAATAAAACGTAATCATAATGCACTGTGTTTGGTGCATCGTTTGTCAAATTGAACTGGCCGAAACGAGAGGTGATTTGCAATCTCTCCATGAGTATTTTAATTCAACTTTTTCACTGTTTTGAACAATCCCATAATTCAGTATTTAAAGTTAAATTTAAAAAAAAAGTTATTGGCATAGTCTCTAAATTTCAATTTTTATGTTTACTGTGGTATGGTTCTATCAAATTCAAAATTACTATCAACTAACATCTAGTTGTCATTTTATTAACCCGCAAAGTTTTTGGAAAAGGTAAAAAGAAATTTAAAGCTCAACTTAACGTTGCAATAAAAAAAATAACTAAAAGCGATCGTGATCTTCGAATTCGTTTAAAGATGTCTGTAGTTTATCCCCTTTCTAACGGTATGACATAAAAACCTTTTATCAACTTCACTAATTTGAGTAATTTGCTTAATTTGTGTATGGGGACACATCAGGCTGATATTCGATATTCGGGTTCGACCTGCTACTTATGAAATACTTTTTATTCTTGGTGTATTTTATTACATTTAAATGTATAGCCATTGTGGCGCAGCGACATCTATTAAATAGTAGAATTAGAGGTTAATTTAATTGTTTTCCCATGCAGTATCCTTAATTATTTTATGGTCTGTGGTTTCCGAGTGTGTCGTTTGCTGCACCAGCTACAGATGGCGGTACTCTACCGCTGCTGCCGACAAAAGACAGAATAAAACCCTCTTATTTAGTTACTCATATGGTTTATGTGTAATCGTTAACACCAACAACGTTTTCAAAAGCTCCAACTGGAACGGAAAAGCGCAACAAATTATCTACATATGTTCCACGAAAACGATTTGCTCAATCCAGGTAAGTACTGGTGAAATAAATGAATGATGGAACATATTGTGTTCCTATCCAATAATTTCTGTCAATTATGCATTACTAGGAATACTCAAGTTTAAAAATTAACAATAACTCACCTTTTGTGTAGATTGTTTGCGTCACTGGTCCTCCTGAAAGCAAACAAAGAAAGATTGATTAATTCAATGTAGGTAGACAGTAAATTTTTATGAGTAGGCAAAAATATTGCATATTTAGAAGAGCTTGCCTTTAACGGATTATAATCAGAGGGGAGAATTACGGTAATAACATACAGGGTGTCCCAGTGTCAGCGTACAAAAATTTACCAGGGGGTAGACCAGACCAAAATAAGGCTAACATTCTTATAAAATATTTTTCTGCAATGCATTGTCACTGAATTACAGGATGTTGTTTAGAAAAAAATTATAACTTTCCGCAATAACTCAGAAACCCTTTCAGGGATTTTAATAATTTTTGGGTGAAGTGTGCATCTATATGATGCTTATTTCGATCTGACACCAGGGGCGGCCTAGGCCAACTTGTCCTCAAGGTTATGTCTTCATAACTTTTGCATATCCCAGTTCTATGTAATTTGATTAAGTTTTCCTGAATCTGCAATCGATTCTGAATAAATATGAAAAGAGTTTATTTGTTGTTATCTAGTAGTTATTACATTTTCTTCTAAAATGTGTGCATCCTCCAAATTACCTCTTATTCTGGTATTTCCAATTTGAACACTCCCGGTCTCACGGACTCTTTGGAAAACTGTCTGGAATAAGTGCTGCGAAGGTTGCCTTCTGTTTGGAAACCTGCGTAGTTATTCTCGTGAAGCCGAAAATTAATTTCCATCACAGAAACCGCAGTAAAATATCATATCGGCATATTTGTTGTTGGAAAATTCCATAATACTCAATATCTTGTTATTTTATAAATTTAATTTCTCGTAACTTCGAGTACTGTAATTAATTGAAATATGTGTCGTAAGAAGTAAATAGTGAAAACGAACTAAAAATGTCGTGCCTTATTATAAGTGTTCGTCCCTCACCGATAATATGAAAACGTCCAATTTTTGCTCGTACAAACGCACTACGAATACGCAAGTCATAGGAATAAACAAAAAACGTAATCATAATAATAAATTGACACTTCGGTGAGTAAATAAGAATCTGTGGTAGCGGGGCCTTCGAGATTTACGTAGTAGTTCGTGGTTTATTTTTTTGAAAATCCGTATTTATTCATTTCAGCCTTGTTTGAGGTGATATTGAAAAAAGAACACTTTCTCATGGCAACTTTTTGCCCTCTATCGAATGGCATAATAAATTTTTATATGTAACGTTTCATCTCTCCAGGACCATCATCAACTTAATTCTTTTTAAAAACGACCCTGGAAATTTTATTACATTTTTTGCAAGCCTTCATGACCTCCAATACTGTATTGCCTCAGCCCGAACCATATTCAGACGTTTTGTCTCAAAAATTTCATCTTCAATGTATTCGTTCCAAATTTATTTAATTATCTATATCCATATCATCTTCAGAAAATACAGGCGTGTTTGGACACCAATGGAGGAAATTTTGAGTAAAGGCTGTAAAAGTCAGATGAGCAAACAAAACATTTACTTATTTTTGTGTATTTCATTTGTCACTATATAATTACTACTGTTTCAGTTTGCTGTTAAATAACTTGTTAGGCACTGTTTCACAGTGTATCATTTTAAAAAAAAAATAAAATTTTCGTTTATATGGGATGGAAGGGCTCTTAAGCGGGTGGTGTAAAAATTTGCTTAAGTAACGCGTGAGATTTTTTAATGTCACACTGTCCAGCGACGGGCTATGAAATTTATGAAAATTATGAAAATAAAAAATCAAAAAAATTCTATGTTCTCGACGGAATTTAAGAAAATAAACTTATATACTTCCAGAAATGAAATGTAGCCTCCCTATAAATGTGACCTCTATTCAACGTCATATTTTGTATAAAAAATTGTATTTCCGTTTATTTATTAAAATTCATATGTTTTACGAAAACAATTTGCTCAATCCGAGGTAAGTGCTTACAAAATAAATGAATGATGGAATACATTATTGTGTTCCTTTCCACTAATTTCTGTCAATTATGCAGTACTAGGAATACTATAATTTGAAAATAATAACTCACCATTTGTGCGGAATGTTTGTGTCAGTGCTCCAGCTGAAAGCAAAAAAAAATTGATTAATTCAATGTAGACAGTAAATTTCTATAAATAAACAAAAATATTGTATATTTAGAAGGGGTAGGCTATTTAACGAATTATGATCAGAGTGGACCATCTGCATCACCATCATTTACATCATCATCATCTACAACACCATCAACTACATTACCATCATCTACTCGTACATTATCAACATGTACATCAGCATCATCTAGATTACCATCATCTACATCACCATTATAGTACAATTAAATAAGCCTTTAAATCGAAATTTTGGTCAACTTGCCTGAATTTTTGATATGAGTTAGTTTGAGGTATATTATAACAATAAGTGACTAATTTTTTGTTCAACCTCCGGCCAAGGGTGAAAAAAGATAAAACAAAGGAGTTTTTCAAGATAACTCAAAAGGAGCAAGGGCTAGAAAAAAAAATTTCATATAAAAGTTATAAAGCATACAATTCTACATAAAAATGGCATATTGACTTTTTCTTGTATTATTAAAATTAACAGAGTTAGGAAGGCTAGAAGTTAAGAAAAGATTTCAGAAATTTAAAAAAATTATAAGCAGAAAAACGAATGAATTTTGTATTTTTTTTCAATCTACTCTAAAAAATGTAAAGAGACACGTATTTTTTTTATTGGTGGAAAAACATATTTACGGGGTGAAATACACCCTCAAAGTTCGCTCCCAAAACAGTTTTTTCAAAATTTCTGGGGTTCTAATCAATATTTTGAAATGAAACAAAATGGAAATTACTTATGATAAAAAACAAATATTTCGCAAGTGATTCCGTGTTTNCGCAAAGTTTTTGGGAGAGGTAAAAAGAAATTTAAAGCTCAACTTAACGTTGCAATAAAAAAAATAACTAAAAGCGATCGTGATCTTCGAATTCGTTTAAAGATGTCTGTAGTTTATCCCCTTTCTAACGGTATGACATAAAAACCTTTTATCAACTTCACTAATTTGAGTAATTTGCTTAATTTGTGTATGGGGACACATCAGGCTGATATTCGATATTCGGGTTCGACCTGCTACTTATGAAATACTTTTTATTCTTGGTGTATTTTATTACATTTAAATGTATAGCCATTGTGGCGCAGCGACATCTATTAAATAGTAGAATTAGAGGTTAATTTAATTGTTTTCCCATGCAGTATCCTTAATTATTTTATGGTCTGTGGTTTCCGAGTGTGTCGTTTGCTGCACCAGCTACAGATGGCGGTACTCTACCGCTGCTGCCGACAAAAGACAGAATAAAACCCTCTTATTTAGTTACTCATATGGTTTATGTGTAATCGTTAACACCAACAACGTTTTCAAAAGCTCCAACTGGAACGGAAAAGCGCAACAAATTATCTACATATGTTCCACGAAAACGATTTGCTCAATCCAGGTAAGTACTGGTGAAATAAATGAATGATGGAACATATTGTGTTCCTATCCAATAATTTCTGTCAATTATGCATTACTAGGAATACTCAAGTTTAAAAATTAACAATAACTCACCTTTTGTGTAGATTGTTTGCGTCACTGGTCCTCCTGAAAGCAAACAAAGAAAGATTGATTAATTCAATGTAGGTAGACAGTAAATTTTTATGAGTAGGCAAAAATATTGCATATTTAGAAGAGCTTGCCTTTAACGGATTATAATCAGAGGGGAGAATTACGGTAATAACATACAGGGTGTCCCAGTGTCAGCGTACAAAAATTTACCAGGGGGTAGACCAGACCAAAATAAGGCTAACATTCTTATAAAATATTTTTCTGCAATGCATTGTCACTGAATTACAGGATGTTGTTTAGAAAAAAATTATAACTTTCCGCAATAACTCAGAAACCCTTTCAGGGATTTTAATAATTTTTGGGTGAAGTGTGCATCTATATGATGCTTATTTCGATCTGACACCAGGGGCGGCCTAGGCCAACTTGTCCTCAAGGTTATGTCTTCATAACTTTTGCATATCCCAGTTCTATGTAATTTGATTAAGTTTTCCTGAATCTGCAATCGATTCTGAATAAATATGAAAAGAGTTTATTTGTTGTTATCTAGTAGTTATTACATTTTCTTCTAAAATGTGTGCATCCTCCAAATTACCTCTTATTCTGGTATTTCCAATTTGAACACTCCCGGTCTCACGGACTCTTTGGAAAACTGTCTGGAATAAGTGCTGCGAAGGTTGCCTTCTGTTTGGAAACCTGCGTAGTTATTCTCGTGAAGCCGAAAATTAATTTCCATCACAGAAACCGCAGTAAAATATCATATCGGCATATTTGTTGTTGGAAAATTCCATAATACTCAATATCTTGTTATTTTATAAATTTAATTTCTCGTAACTTCGAGTACTGTAATTAATTGAAATATGTGTCGTAAGAAGTAAATAGTGAAAACGAACTAAAAATGTCGTGCCTTATTATAAGTGTTCGTCCCTCACCGATAATATGAAAACGTCCAATTTTTGCTCGTACAAACGCACTACGAATACGCAAGTCATAGGAATAAACAAAAAACGTAATCATAATAATAATTTGACACTTCGGTGAGTAAATAAGAATCTGTGGTAGCGGGGCCTTCGAGATTTACGTAGTAGTTCGTGGTTTATTTTTTTGAAAATCCGTATTTATTCATTTCAGCCTTGTTTGAGGTGATATTGAAAAAAGAACACTTTCTCATGGCAACTTTTTGCCCTCTATCGAATGGCATAATAAATTTTTATATGTAACGTTTCATCTCTCCAGGACCATCATCAACTTAATTCTTTTTAAAAACGACCCTGGAAATTTTATTACATTTTTTGCAAGCCTTCATGACCTCCAATACTGTATTGCCTCAGCCCGAACCATATTCAGACGTTTTGTCTCAAAAATTTCATCTTCAATGTATTCGTTCCAAATTTATTTAATTATCTATATCCATATCATCTTCAGAAAATACAGGCGTGTTTGGACACCAATGGAGGAAATTTTGAGTAAAGGCTGTAAAAGTCAGATGAGCAAACAAAACATTTACTTATTTTTGTGTATTTCATTTGTCACTATATAATTACTACTGTTTCAGTTTGCTGTTAAATAACTTGTTAGGCACTGTTTCACAGTGTATCATTTTAAAAAAAAAATAAAATTTTCGTTTATATGGGATGGAAGGGCTCTTAAGCGGGTGGTGTAAAAATTTGCTTAAGTAACGCGTGAGATTTTTTAATGTCACACTGTCCAGCGACGGGCTATGAAATTTATGAAAATTATGAAAATAAAAAATCAAAAAAATTCTATGTTCTCGACGGAATTTAAGAAAATAAACTTATATACTTCCAGAAATGAAATGTAGCCTCCCTATAAATGTGACCTCTATTCAACGTCATATTTTGTATAAAAAATTGTATTTCCGTTTATTTATTAAAATTCATATGTTTTACGAAAACAATTTGCTCAATCCGAGGTAAGTGCTTACAAAATAAATGAATGATGGAATACATTATTGTGTTCCTTTCCACTAATTTCTGTCAATTATGCAGTACTAGGAATACTATAATTTGAAAATAATAACTCACCATTTGTGCGGAATGTTTGTGTCAGTGCTCCAGCTGAAAGCAAAAAAAAATTGATTAATTCAATGTAGACAGTAAATTTCTATAAATAAACAAAAATATTGTATATTTAGAAGGGGTAGGCTATTTAACGAATTATGATCAGAGTGGACCATCTCCATCACCATCATTTACATCATCATCTACAACACCATCAACTACATTACCATCATCTACTCGTACATTATCAACATGTACATCAGCATCGTCTAGATTACCATCATCTACATCACCATTATAGTCCAATTAAATAAGCCTTTAAATCGAAATTTTGGTCAACTTGCCTGAAATTTTGATATGTATTAGTTTGAGGTATATTATAACAATAAGTGACAGTAATTTTTTGTTCAACCCCCGGCCCAGGGTGAAAAAAGATAAAACAAAGGAGTTTTTCGAGATAACTCAAAAGGGGCAAGGGCTAGAAAAAAAGTTTCATATAAAAGTTGTAAAGCATACAATTCTACATAAAAATGGCATATTGACTTTTTCTTGTATTATTAAAATTAACAGAGTTAGGGAGGCTAGAAGTTAAGAAAAGATTTCAAAAATTTAAAAAAATCATAAGCAGAAAAATACTTCGCAAGTAATTCCGTGTTTGGGGTTTCAGAAAAACTATATTTTTTATTTATAAAAATATCATATTTACTCAAAAAGAATTAAAAATATGATTTATGTAAACAAATTGACAAAATTAAATTGACCTGTTTTGAGGTTTTCGTTAAAATCTCTGTTTAGGGGGGTGAACAACAAATTTGAAATTGTTATAACTTTCTTATTAAAAATTAAAAAATATATCTATTTTTCTGAAGAGAAAGGTAACATTTTTTAGAGTAGATCGAAAAATAATTACAAAATTCATTCATTTTTCTGCTTACGATTTTTTTAAATTTCTGAAATCTTCCCTTAACTTCTAGCCTCCCTAACTCTGTTAATTTTAATAATACAAGAAAAAGTCAAGTGGCCATTTTTATGTAGAATTGTATGTTTTACAACTTTTATACGAAACTTTTTTCTAGCCCTTACCCGTTTTAAGTTATCTTGAAAAACCCCTTTGTTTTATCTTTTTTCACCCTTGGCCGGGGGTTAAACAAAAAATTACTCTCACTTATTGATATAACATTCCTCAAACTAACATATCAAAAATTCAGGCAAGTTGACCAAAATTTCGATTTAAAGGCTTATTTAATTGGACTATTATGCACATCAATATCGTATACATCACCATCATCTACATCATCTACATCATTGTTTTTGAAATATTCTACATAGAAAGTTTCAAAAAGGCATCTGGTTAGTAAATATAAAAATTTTCACCAATAGACTTCGATCAATAAAGCAGAAAATGTAAAAATGATTAAGAATAATCTAGTCACGGTTCTGTTCTGGATCAATTTTATAGGACATTCAGTATACTATAAAGATTCAAGAAACATCTTATAAAATTGTTCATCAAAAGTCCTCAATCAATAAAGTAGAAAAAAATAAAAAGAATATGAATGTGCAATTCTGACCTGAGTGGAACATTCAGTATAAAGTTTCAAAAAAGAATCTGATTATAAAATAATTTCATCCACAGACTTCAGTATACATAAGGTAGAAAAGGTAAAAAGAATAAGGAAACTCGCTCTGTCCGTACTTCTGATCTGGATCATTTTGTGGAATATCCAGTATAAAGTTTCAAAAAGGTATCTGGTTAGTAAATATAAAATTTTTCATCAAATGACTTCAGTAAATAAAGAAATAGTTAAAAAAGAAAAAGGAAAAGTCTAACTTGATTCAGATCTGGGTCAATTTTGTGGAACATCCAGTACATAGATTTCCAAAAAAGCGACTGATCAGTAAATATACAACTTTTCTTCAAAAGTTTTCAATAAATAAAGTAGAATAAAAGCCTAGTCCACCTGTTGTGTCAGTTTTATGAAACATCCAGTACATAAATTGATAAAAACATCTGGTTAGTAAAATATAAAATTTTTCATAAAAACTTTGTAAACAATAAATTTTTGAAATATACAGAAATCCCTGTACCATTCAAGCTTCAACCCAATTTAAAATATCTATTTGAAAATTTCTATTTTTTTCTTGTAAAAAGGTTTGAAACTATTTGAAATTAAGAACTGAAATTTGGAACGATATTTAGACTGCTGAGGCTTCTTCTAAACAAGTATTTTTTATTGTCCTCGGAAAGCAAATTTCGGCGGTAAAAAGTACCCTTCGAAAATGTCCCGTTGGTTGGGACGAAGAAAGAACGAAACTCGCACGTAGCGGAGCGAATCCCCGATCGGTCCCCGCAGAAAACCCTCAAAACGTCCGTTGGTAAGCGTACGAAAATTTGCGTTTTTGGCCGAGAAGCCCCCAGTAAACTGAAATTTTACTCGGAAGAACTTAAGAAATCGCCTTCAAAATATGTCTAACGGACAAAGGAAGAAAGATTTACCAACACGTATAGAATTCTGCGAAATAAATGATCGCTGGAATACATTATTGTGTTCCTTTCCAATAATTTCTCTCAATTATGCAGGACTAGGAATACTAAAGTTTAAAAATTAACAATAACTCACTTCCTGTATAGATTTTTTGATCCACTGCTCCTCCTGAAAGCAAAAAAAGAAAGATTAATTAATACAGTATAAACAGTAAATTTTTATAAGTAGGCAAAAATATTGCATATTTATAAGAGGTATAAACAGGCTATTTAACAGATTATTATCAGTGAAGAAAATTTCGGTAACAATACAAAACTACAATTCACACTAAGTGTAATTACAAATTGGCTTTTATATTCACAAAAAAATTAAATTAATTAAGAAAAACTACGCCATTAAACTCTGTTTGGAAATGAAAGAGAGTAATAAAACCCCGAGATAAGAACCGGCCATGGGCGTGGTAATATTTCGTTTCAGGTAATTATCGGGTAACACTAATGCTAACAAAAATGACAGGGATTGGAAAATCGACTTTTAAAGGAAACAAAAAATGAGCAAGATACTGTAAATCCCCCAAAATCATCTACAGGGAGGTCAAAAGTCGTTATAGATGATTTCTTCAAAAATGTCATTCGCAGAAAAGTACACTCATTTTATTTTAAAAAAGAAATACCAACGCTAAACAAAATTTTAAGTGAACTTTCAGAGGACAACGATTTGCCAAAAATCAGTAGAAGCAAATTATGGGCCGTCTTACGAGAGTTGAATTTTTGCTGGGAAAAGCAGAACAGGAAGTCAGTTCTTATCGATAAAGATGAAATTATTTGTTGGCGAAGATCCTACTTAAGATCAATTAGAAAATTCCGTGACGAAGGGAGGAATATTTATTATCTAGACGAAACTTGGGTCAACGAGGGATATACTGTAACAAAAGTATGGCAAGATAAAAATGTAAAAAGTTTTCGACAAGCATTTTTGGATGGACTTTCAACAGGGTTCAAGGCACCTTCAGGTAAAGGGCGAAGATTAATAGTGACACATATAGGTAGTGCCAGTGGTTTTGTAGATGGCGGTTTACTTTTATTTGAATCTAAAAATACAGGTGACTATCACGAAGACATGAACGCAGATGTTTTCGAAGAGTATTTTACACAGATGTTGGATCTTATTCCTCCGGGGTCTGTAATTGTCATGGATAATGCCAGTTACCATTCACGGCAGACCGAGCGGACGCCTACGACTGCTTGGAGGAAAGCCGATATAATTCAATGGTTATCCGGAAAAAACATTTCTTTTGAAACAAATATGGTGAAAAAGGAACTTTTGACACTTGTCAATCTTAATAAAGATCAGAAAAAATATGTTATCGATGAAATGGCAACAAATCGCCAAATAACGGTACTACGGTTACCACCTTATCACTGTGAACTTAACCCAATCGAATTAGTCTGGGCGCAGGTAAAAGGAGATGTAGCGCGAAATAATACGACGTTTAAATTAAGTGACGTGAAAATTTTGTTAAAAAATTCCTTGGAACGAGTAACTGCAGATAACTGGCAAAGATGTATACATCATGTACAAAAAGAAGAGGAGAAAATGTGGGAACTCGATAATTTAATTGACGTTACTGTGGAACCTATCGTTATCAATCTAGGAGACGAAGATAATTCATCAGAATATTCAGAGGATGAATTTTAATATACCTACTTTTTTATTTTCTTTATTGTACATTTATACAACACTACATTTACTCACCATAATTTGAATTTTCAAAATACATATATTTTTGTGTGGAATAAAAGTCTATTCATTAAATTTAAATAAATATTTTGATAATAATATTGAATAATTTTATTTGAATTACTAAAAACCCTCTTAACCCGGTTATGATGCTTAAAGTAGCCTCATGTTTTGAAATGCTGTTTTTATATTGTTTACTTATAAGAGAAATGGACCGAGAAATTGAAGCGGCATAGACAAAGACGGATTGTCGGGGATTAAATTTTAGCTACCTGCTACAATTTAGTACAGTCCGATCGCACAAAGTTTTGTTAAAAGTAGACCTCATCTATACCGAAACTACATAATATAAAAATATTGAATATAAGCACCATTTACGATTTGCATACATAATAAGCATTTATTACTCTCTTTCATTTCTAAACAGACTATAGTAACCTTTATTTTGAAAAATATATTAACAGAACTGCATTACACTATTCGTATACTGTCTGTCAAAGAATGAGCCTTTTATACCTAGATTCTAAGATGAAATTAATGGCAGAAGTTCTGATAAAAAGACACTAACAGGCGCTTTACTGTCAAGATACGGGGTGTTGAATTATAAAAAATTGAACTTAGTTTTAACCAAAATATATCTATATAACTATATAATAGCAGTTGTTTTCTAATTTTACATGACGAATAACATCCTGATCATTAGGTGTAGTTTGAGTTGATTTAAAAATCTAGTGGCGTGCAGTAGTTATTACAGAGAACCTTTTGCGAAATAAATGATACGCCACTGACTAAAATAAAAAAAAGGTGACATATTTAGAATCCCCAGACATTTTACAAGCAAAATATGTATACTAGTTTCATGTCCTTAAAATGCATTTGCAAGAAAAACTGATTCTGATGTTCTACGGAAGGGGTTTGCTTATTCCCAGGTAACTGCTTATGAAATAAATGAATGTTGGAACACATTATTTCCAATAATTTTAATCAATTATGCAGTGCTAGGATAACTAAAGTTTAAAAATTAATAAAATAACTCACCATATGTGTCGAATGTTTGTGTCAATGCTCCTCCTGAAAGCGAAAAAGAAAGATGATTAATTCAATATAGACAGTACATTTTTCTAAGCAGCAAATATATTACATATTTAGAAGAGGTGGGCTATTTAACGGATTATAATCAGAGAAGAGAATTTCGGTAACAATACAGAACTATAATTCATACTAAGCGAATACTAATTACGAATTGAAAAATATAATCAAATAAAACGTAATCATAATAATAATTTGACAATTCGGTTAGTAAATAAGACGCCGAGGTAACGGGGTCATCAAGATTTAAGTCATAGTTCCTGGTTTGTTTCGTTCGTCAGTTCATCTCACACATTAATATACTAAATATAAAGAAACATTTATCTTTTATTTTAAATAGCTTCAATAAGTAAGCAACAGAAAATTAAAATATGCCAAGATTATTTGATTAAACAGTAAGAGATCTTCAGGTCTTATACAAGAAAAAAATTGATAATTTTTTCAAAATTTTGATTTTTTTTTCGATATTTGATTGAAGTGAAATTGTGAGAAAAAAAAACGCAAAAAAAAGTTTCATCCTAATCATCATTGACTGATGTCTGGGGAACAATAAACCTACTCCTTTAATTTTTTATAAAACTTTGACGATTCAGGAAAAGACCGATAGATTTCAAAGTTAACAGGCTTCATGGGCATAAATTGAGCAAAAAAAAATATTTTTCTGAAACATAACAAAAGGCCCTTGAAGAGGATTGATTCAAAACCCACCTTCCGTTCGCTGTACGATCAGTTCATGATGAGTTATCGATGATAAAAAAGAAAGAAAATAAAAAAACCAAACTGAACCGGAAAATCAGGCTATATGACCCTGATATTGATTAAGCCCATGGGTAGTCTTGAAAAAAAAATTTGTAAAATATTTGCCTTGCATTTTTTCCTTCGATTGCTCCGAAAGTGATACTAAAAAAATTTTTTTCGTCTCAACATTAGCTTCAAGATGCTTTTTTGTTTTTGTCTATACGACCATTATTCATAAAGTTGCAGCCTTTCAAAAATTACTTAAAAAATTAAAAAATTTTTCTGTTCCATTAATTTTTTTGTTGGGTTTATATACAAGGTGTTCCGTTTAAAATTCCCCAGCTGGATATCAAAAGAACCGCAACGAAGCAAATGCGTTGATAAAGACAAAAAGGTTTTATGATCGGGATGTCGACGGTTTGGGTAACGTACCTGATAAAGTCTTTTGATTCTCTTGAATTTCTACGGCATTCATCAAATATTAAAATTATGTCGAGCTTTTCTTCATTCGTGTACTGGACCATACTGAATGAATTTCAAATGTGTCAAAGTTGAAGGTGTAGACTTGTAGTTATGGTAATAGTAGTATGTAATCAATTTTGACACTTCAAGAAAACAAAAAAAAGGTTCAAGAAAACGACCAGTTTTTAAATACCATTATATGGACTAACTATGGATATTATTTGTAATTTTTGTTAATTTTGCATCAGTTTTTGTTAAATAAATATTACTTTACCTTGATCGAAAAGACTATGATTTGCGTAAACAAGATTAAATGAAGTAATTTCCTGTGATATCTATTAGTTAAATAAAATTAATTCATCACTGTTTTATTCAAAGCAATCTAATACGACGAAAATCTGCAGTAGTTATGCCTGAAAACTTAACTTTAAAAAATCTTCCTCCTGGAAAAAAAATTACCTCAAATCCAAGTATCTCGGAAACTAGTGGCTTTTCGAAAATTGTTTATATCACAAAAGTTGCTTATAATTTAGAGATCTTTCATGTGCGCCACTTTTCAAAACTGCTGTCAACAAAATATGTTTTCGGATTGCAGCGACATCTATACCTGCACTGAGAGGAACGGGATTTGTACTCACAAGTAAAGCTATTTATTGAAACTATACAGTGGATTTTTCAGAAATCATCTATCTTTTTCCGTTTTCGAGATATCCAGCTGGGGAGTTTTAAACGGCACACCTTGTATATATTTGTTTTTAATTGGTTATGGATATCTTTCAAAAGTATCTATTTTTATAACGTTACAATTCAAGATTATGTTGCTTTAATTGTGTAATACATATGTATTTCACAATTAAAGCAACATAATCTTAAATAATAATATATGCATTATTCCAGAGTACGAATAAGCAAGTCGTAGGAATCAACCAATGTCCCAATTACAGGACAAAAAAGTATAGACGTTCAAGTACAAAACACTAAAAATATAAAAAATCATAGTTCTAAATAAATATAAATAGATATACAGTGTAACTAAATAAGTGTAAAACATTTAAGGGGGTAATTCCTCATCGAAAAAACATAGGATCTTTCATATAAAGAAACTTCATTGGAGCATCCCTTGTTAAGATAAAGCCCCTTTCACAAGCACTAAACAAGTTACAATATTGAAATTAACCTGACATTTTCTACTACCAAAAAGACACTTAGCCAGTGATTTATTTGGTTTACCCCATGGTTGTAAGGGGTGGAAAACGCAACCCCTAAAATTTATTTCCAACGTAACTTTTTGTCTTATTATTTGTTTACCATTTAAAAATTTATTTCCGATAGCCTGTTTCATTCTAAAAAAAAATGTCTCTTGAATTTTTTGCCCAAATTAAACCAGTTCGCAGTAAAAAATTATTTTACGAACAACTACAGAGATACATCGTCATAAATGCGGACTGGATTTACTGTTATTTTGTAGTTACTACCTGCATTAAATGATTAAAGGGGAATAATCAAAACTAATTTATTAATAACAAAACATACAACATGTAGAAATCATAGTAAATGTTCAATATGTCTACCTTCAGACATTACGCATGCGTCTAGACGTCGGCGCATTGAGCCACGTATTCGCTCAAATATTCCTGGAGTCTCTCTAATTACCCTGCACGCATCGATAATGCGGTTTCTTAAGTCCTCTACATCGCGAACAGGAGTACGATAAACCAAA
>NW_019417117.1:1039546-1065868 GCF_000390285.2 Anoplophora glabripennis
ATTGAGTATTCTTCTATTCTGCAAAGACTGCATTTCGAATCGATCTAACAGCAGCTTATGTTCATATCCTCTATTTGGATAATAACCATCAATTCGAAAGCTTAAAAATTTAAGAAAACGACGTTGAACTTTTTCAAGCTTGTTAGTATGTATCTGGTAGTAAGGGTACCATATAAGGCTGCAGTATTCTAATTTAGAACGAACTAATGAGTAAAACAGGCACTTCAATGCAGTAACGTCATTAAAAGAACTTGAATTTCTGACTATAAAACTCAAAGCTCTATTAGCTGCATTTATAATTGTATTGATATGATCAGTGAAGGACAGTCTATTATCATATATTACACCTAAATCCTTAACATTATCGCAACGTGCTAGTAACGCATTTTCAAGGGTGTAGCCAAATACTAATGGTTCTTTTTTGGATGTAAACGAGCAGATCTTACACTTATCTATGTTAATAGGTAATTGATTATTCTCACACCATCTACTTACAAGATCTACCTGCTCTTGCAGTATTAAACAATCTTCCAAATTAGATACACTGAGAAACAGCTTCAAATCGTCGGCAAAAAATAGATGATTAGATTTTAAAGACAGAGATAATCATTAATAAATAAAATAAAAAGAAGTGGCCCTCAATTTGATCCTTGGGGTACTCCAGATGTCGCTGTAAAATTTGCAGATTGAAATCCGTTGTATGAAACATATAGTTCACGTTGAGAAAGATAGGATTTAATGAGAAGAATCAGATTATCGTTTAAGCCAAATAAATAAAATAAATGATTGATGGAATACATTATTGTGTTCCTTTCCAATAATTTCTCTCAATTAAGCAGGACTAGGAATACTAAAGTTTAAAAATTAACAATAACTCACTTCCTGTATCGATTATTTGATCCACTGCTCCTCCTGAAAGCAAAAAAAGAATGATTGATTAATACAGTGTAAACAGTAAATTTTTATAAGTAGGCAAAAATATTGCATATTTATAAGAGGTATGAACAGGCTATTATTATCAGTGAAGAAAATTTCGGTAAAAATACAAAACTACAATTCATACTAAGTGTAATTACAAATTGGCTTCTATATTCACAAAAAAATAAATTATTTTGAAAAATATTTTAACAGAACTGCATTACACTATTCGTATACTGTCTGCCAAAGAATGAGCCTTTTATACCTAGATTCTGAGATGAAAATTAATGGCAGAAGTTTTGATAAAAAGACATTAACAGGCGCTTTACTGTCAAGATACAGGGTGTTGAATTATAAAAAATTGAACTTAGTTTTAACCAAAATATATCTATATAACTATATAATAGCAGTTGTTTTCTAATTTTACATGACGAATAACATCCTGATCATTAGGTGTAGTTTGAGTTGATTTAAAAATCTAGTGGCGTGCAGTAGTTATTACAGAGAACCTTTTGCGAAATAAATGATACGCCACTGACTAAAATAAAAAAAAGGTGACATATTTAGAATCCCCAGACATTTTACAAGCAAAATATGTATACTAGTTTCATGTCCTTAAAATGCATTTGCAAGAAAAACTGATTCTGATGTTCTACGAAAGGGGTTTGCTTATTCCCAGGTAACTGCTTATGAAATAAATGAATGTTGGAACACATTATTTCCAATAATTTTAATCAATTATGCAGTGCTAGGATAACTAAAGTTTAAAAATTAATAAAATAACTCACCATAGGTGTCGAATGTTTGTGTCAATGCTCCTCCTGAAAGCAAAAAAGAAAGATTGATTAATACAGTGTAAACAGTAAATTTTTATAAGTAGGCAAAAATATTGCATATTTATAAGAGGTATAAACAGGCTATTTAACAGATTATTATCAGTGAAGAAAATTTCGGTAACAATACAAAACTACAATTCATACTAAGTGTAATTACAAATTGGCTTTTATATTCACAAAAAAAATAAATTATTTTGAAAAATATTTTAACAGAACTGCATTACACTATTCGTATAATGTCTGCCAAAGAATGAGCCTTCTATACCTAGATTCTAAGATGAAAATTAATGGCAGAAGTTTTGATAAAAAGACATTAACAGGCGCTTTACTGTCAAGATACAGGGTGTTGAATTATAAAAAAATGAACTTAGTTTTAACTAAAATATATCTATATAATAGCAATTGTTATCTAATTTTACATGACGAATAACATCTTGATCATTAGGTGCAGTTTGAGTTGATTTAAAAATGTAGTGGCGTTACAGAGAACCTTTTCGAAATAAATGATACGCCACTGACTAAAATAAAAAAAGGTGCCATATTTAGAATCCCCAGACATTTTACAAGCAAAATATGTATACTAGTTTCATGTCCTTAAAATGCATTTGCATGAAAAACTGATTCTGATGTTCTACGAAAGGGGTTTGCTTATTCCCAGGTAACTGCTTATGAAATAAATGAATGAGGGAACACATTATTTTCAATAATTTTAATCAATTATGCAGTGCTAGGATATCTAAAGCTTAAAAATTAGTAAAATAACTCACCATGAGTGTCGAATGTTTGTGTCAATGCTCCTCCTGAAAGCAAAAAAGAAAGATGATTAATTCAATATAGACAGTGAATTTTTCTAAGCAGGCAAATATATTGCATATTTAGAAGAGGTAGGCTATTTAACGGATTATAATCAGAGAAGAGAGATTTCGGTAACAATACAGAACTATAATTCATACTAAGCGAATACTAATTACGAATTGGAAAATATAATCAAATAAAACGTAATCAAAATAATAATTTGACAATTCTGTTAGTAAATAAGACGCTTAGGTAGCGGGGGCATCAAGATTTACGTCATAGTTCGCGGTTTCTTTCGTTCGTCAGTTCATCTCACACATTAATATACTAAATATAAAGAAAAATCAAATCTTTTTATTTTAAATAGCTTCAATAAGTAAGCAACAGAAAATTAAAAGATGCCCAGATTATTTGATTAAACAGTAAGAGATCTTCAGGTCTTACATATACAAGAAAAAAATTTTAATTTTTTTTCAAAATTTTGAATTTTTTTTCCAAAATTGAATGAAAATGGGAAAAAAAAAAACGCAAAAAAAATTTTTCATCCTAATCATTGACTGATATCTGAGGAGCAATAAACCTGCTCCTTTAATTTTTTATAAAACTTTGACGATTCAGGAAAGGAAAACGGTTCTACCGATAGATTTCAAAGTTAACAGGCTTCATGGGCATATATTGAGTTAAAAAAAATATTTTTCTGAAACATAACAATAGGCCCTTCAAGAGGATTGATTCAAAACCCACCTTCCGTTCGCTGTACGATCAGTTTATGAGATATCGATGATAAAAAAGAAAGAAAATAAAAAAAACAAACTGAACCGGAGTGTCAGGCTAAATGACCCTGATATTGATTAAGCCAGAAAAAATTTTCTGAGCCCATGGGTAGTCTTGAAAAAAAAATTTGTAAAATATTTGCCTTGCATTATTTCCTTTGATTGCGCCGGAAGTGAAAGATTTTTCGTCTCAACAATAGCTTCAAGATTTATTTTTGTCTATACGGCCATTATTCATAAAGTTACAGCCTTTCAAAAATCACTAAAAAAATTTTAAAATTTTTCTGTTCCATTAATTTTTTTGTCGGGTTTATATACAAGGTGCTCCGTTTAAAATTCCCCAGCTGGATATCTCGAAAACGGAAAAAGACAAAAGATTTCAGAAAAATCCACTGTATAGTTTCAATAAATAGCTTTATTTGTGAGTACAAATCCCGTTCCTCTCAGTGCAGGTATAGATGTCGCTGCAATCCGAGAACATATTTTGTTGACAGCAGTTTTGAAAAGTGGCGCATATGAAAGATCTCTAAATTTAAGCAACTTTTGTGATATAAACAATTTTCGAAAAGCCACTAGTTTCCGAGATACTTGGATTTGGGGTAATTTTTTCAAAGGAGGAAAATTTTTTAAAGTTAAGTTTTCAGGCATAACTGCTGCATATTTTCGTCGTATTAGATTGCTTTGAATAAAACAGTGATGAATTAATTTTATTTAACTAATAGATATCACAGGAGATTACTTCATTTAATCTTGTTCACGCAAATCATACAAAAACTGATGCAAAATTAACAAAAATTGCAAATAAACGATACTAAATTAACATAATACACGAGTCACAATAAGTGTTCAAAATTGCCGCCATTCTCATGAATACATAGTTCGGTATCAGTTGCCCGTAATAAAACATTTTGAGGAATAGATGCACAGCTCGCATAAATCTTATTGCACAAGCCAGCCAAGTCTTCAATTTCTGTTTGGTAAATTAGGTTCTTTAGGTAACCCCACAAGAAAAAATCCAGTGGGGTTAAATCAGGGTTGCGGGCAAGCATGAGCTGGTGCCCCGTCTTGTTGGAACCAGATATTTTCTCTCATAACTTCTTCTTCTTCCAAAAGAACATTTAGTTGGGTCTGAAGGAATTGTAAATAATTGCGACCGTTCAAATTTTCCTCATATAAATAGGGTCCAATTAATATGCCAATTAATATACCACACCATACATTTATAGAAAACGTGGTTTGGAAATGTCTGTCTTTGGTCCATCTAGGGTTATAGTCCATAGTACAGGCCCCCTCTGGAAAGTTGATTACCACATACTTTATAACTCCTGAGGCGTATCCTTTTGACGAGTCTACCACATTATTCCTTTGCGATTTTTCTCGATTCCTCCGCTTTTCCGCTCAGAAAAGTCCAAAAACATGGCAATTTCCCGGGGTTTTGAAAAGTCAACACCACATCTTTTATTTTTAGCTTCAGTTACTGGAAATTTTGTTGCAAATACGGATTTAAATTTGTCCGACAGAAATTCTTCCGACATTGACGTGTCTACCGGTCGAAACATGCCAAAATAACGGGGTATTGAAAATAAATCAATTACCACATACTTAATTTTTAGTAAAATTAATTGTAAATAATTAATTCAGTCAAAAAGTATTGTTGTCCGACAAATTTCAAGCCGCGTTTTTTCAGTCCGACAGCTGGAAATCGGAATTTTCACGGGGTATGAAAAATCGATTACCANCACTTTTTTTTTCTCGTGAATTCTCGGCAGATATTGTTTGATCTTTTGTACTCGGTTTATACATTTTTTTATAGATGGTTGTGATACTGATAGGTAGGTACTTTTCAAATTCCAAATTTTCAATTTTTCTTTTTTTGCAAGAATCACGAGTTACAGCCTTACGAAACTCTTTTTTTGAGGTACATACCTACCACACCTTTTTCTAGTTTTGAGAGTTTTTTAATTGTTGACATTGTCGACATTGTCTACATTGTCGACTCTTCCAAATTAAGTCTTCATCTAGATCATTGTCTACGCGTAGACAATTGCATTGTCTACGTCGACATTGTCTACCCGCCCATCCCTGTTTATTTGTGAGTACAAATCCCGTTCCTCTCAGTGCAGGTATAGATGTCGCTGCAATCCGAAAACATATTTTGTTGACAGCAGTTTTGAAAAGTGGCGCATATGAAAGATCTCTAAATTATAAGCAACTTTATATCACAATTTTCGAAAAGCCACTAGTTTCTGAGATACTTGGATTTGGGGTAATTTTTTCAAAGGAGGAAGATTTTTTTAAAGTTAAGTTTTCAGGCATAACTACTGCATATTTTCGTCATATTAGATTGCTTTGAATAAAACAGTGATGAATTAATTTTATTTAACTAATAGATATCACAGGAGATTACTTCATTTAATCTTGTTTACGCAAATCATAGTCTTTTCGATCAAGATAAAGTAATATTTATTTAACAAAAACTGATGCAAAATTAACAAAAATTGCAAATAAACGATACTAAATTAACATAATACACGAGTCACAATAAGTGTTCAAAATTGCCGCCATTCTCATGAATACATAGTTCGGTATCAGTTGCCCGTAATAAAACATTTTGAGGAATAGATGCACAGCTCGCATAAATCTTATTGCACAAGCCAGCCAAGTCTTCAATTTCTGTTTGGTAAATTAGGTTCTTTAGGTAACCCCACAAGAAAAAATCCAGTGGGGTTAAATCAGGGGTGCGGGCAAGCCACCTCATTGGACCATTGGTGCCTATCCATAGCCCCTGAAAATATTCATGAAGAAAATTTTGCACCCTCCTTTCGTTATGAGCTGGTGCCCCGTCTTGTTGGAACCAGATATTTTGTCTCATAACTTCTTCCAAAAGAACATTTAGTTGGGTCTGAAGGAATTGTAAATAATTGCGACCGTTCAAATTTTCCTCATACAAATAGGGTCCAATTAATATACCACACCATACATTTATAGAAAACGTGGTTTGGAAATGTCTGTCTTTGGTCCATCTAGGGTTATGGTCATGCCAGAAATGGCAATTATGTCTATTGAAAATACCATTTTTTGTAATTCGACTCTCGTTAGTCCATATAATGTTATTTAAAACTGGTCGTTTTCTTGAGCCTTTATTTCCATTTCTGCAATAAAATTTAGTCTTCGTAGCATATCACCAGGACGTAAATTATGTAAAAGATGTACTTTGTAAGGATGATACATATTTCGCTTCAAGATATTATGGACCGATGTTCCGAAAATCCCCGTTTCTTGTTGTATAGCTCGCACCGAGGTATGTGGATTAGTTTCAACCTTACCTAATACCACGGCAGTGTTTCTATCATTTGTAACAGTGTTTCTACGATGCTTCTTTTTGTTAAAAGAACCACAATGAAGCAAATTCGTCGATAAAGACAAAAAGGTTTTATGATCGGGATGTCGACGGTTTGGGTAACGTACCTGATAAAGTCTTTCTGCTTCTCTGGAATTTCTACGGCATTCACCGAATATTAAAATTATGTCGAGCTTTTCTTCATTCGTGTACTGGACCATACTGAATAAATGTCAAATGTGTCAAAGTTGAAGGTGTAGACTTGTAGTTATGGTAATAGTAATATGTAATCAACTTTGACACTTCAAGAAAACAAAAGAAGGTTCAAGAAAACGACCAGTTTTTAAATAACATCATATGGACTGACTATGGATATTAAGTATTTGTAATTTTTGTTAATTTTGCATCAGTTTTTGTTAAATAAATATTACTTTATCTTGATTTGGGTAAACAAGAAATGAAGTAATTTCCTGTGATATCTGTTAGTTAAATAAAATTAATTCATCACTGTTTTATTCAAACCAATCTAATAAGACGAAAATCTGCAGTAGTTATGCCTAAAAACTTAACTTTAAAAAATCTTCCTCCTGGAAAAAAAAACCTCAAATCCAAGTATCTCGGAAACTAGTGGCTTTTCGAAAATTGTTTATATCACAAAAGTTGCTTATAATTTAGAGATCTTTCATGTGCGCCACTTTTCAAAACTGTTATACAGTGGATTTTTCAGAAATTATTTATTTTTTTCCGTTTTCGAGATANAGTATCTCGGAAACTAGTGGCTTTTCGAAAATTGTTTATATCACAAAAGTTGCTTATAATTTAGAGATCTTTCATGTGCGCCACTTTTCAAAACTGTTATACAGTGGATTTTTCAGAAATTATTTATTTTTTTCCGTTTTCGAGATATCCAGCTGGGGGATTTAAACGGGACACCCTGTATATATATATTTTTAATTGGATATGAATATCTTTCAAAAGTATCTATTTTTATAACGTTACAATTAAAGCAACATAATCTTAAATAATAATAAATGCATTATTCCAGAGTACGAATAAGCAAGTCATAGGAATCAACAAAAGAATGGTAACGCCGACTAAGGCCGGTGTCCCATGCATCCGAAATCCGACGATACGAAGGTCCGAAAGTGTTCCTATTGGTTAATATACATTCAAATTTTTACCGCTTATTTTCATCCGAAATTTTTAAAATTCATACGACGTCGGAAAAAGTAGAAATAATTTTAACTTTTATCCGAAATCGTATGTTCTTTAACCTCACTTTTTAAGTTTTTAACATACTATGATTGTTGTTTGATATATTTACAGTCAAATAAATGTTATATTATAATGTCGAATGTAGAAAATATAATACTACGTATATTTTCTATAATATATACCTATGGTTGTCATTTGAAAATGTTTCACCTTCATCTTGTAATAAATTCCATGGTTCTATACTTGATTTCTATGAGATTAATTTCGGATGCATGTGAATTATAATATTATCATTCGTACGAATTAAAATATTTTCGGATATCGTATATCGGATTTCGGATGCATGGGACACCGGCCTAAGTGGTTGTATGTAATCGTTAACACCAACAACGTCTTCAAAAGTTTTCCAACTGGAACGGAAAACGCAGCAAATTACATACCCGTACGTTCTACGAAAACGATTTGCTCAATCCCAGGTGTGCTAATGAAATAAATGAATGATGGAATACATTATTGTGTTCCATTCCAATAATTTCTGTCAAATAACTCACCTTCTGTGGCGACTGTTTGTGACAGAGGTTGTCCTGAAAGCAAAAAAAGAAAAATTCAATGTAGACAATAAATTTATATAAGCAGGCAAAAATATTGTTTATTTAGAAGAGGTAGGCTATTTAACGAGGGAATGTCGGTAACAATACAGAACAATAATAATTCATACTAAGCGTAATTACAAATAGGTTTTTATACAGGGTGTCCGGAAATACCGTTCGAATAATTCTAGGGGTGATTCTACATGTTAAACTATGAAGAAAAGTTCATATGAACATAGGTCCGCAAATGCGTCATAAGGTTGCTATGGCGATTCAAAGATTGCACCGCGATATAGGTTTTATTTTATATCTCTGGAACCGTTTCAGATAGCCATCTGAATTTTGGCATGTGAATTGCCTTTAATAGTAGGTACTTTTCAGTGTTTTTACTAAATTATTATTTTAATCAGGGGCGTACCGACAGAGTAGGTCTCGATTTAATTTATTCACATTTTTATTAAACGTGATATTTTTGTAGTTATCTTTAGAAATTCTGATTCCGCGGTATAAATGACATAAAAAGGGTATTCTTGTAGAAAACCTGTCAGGCTAGCCATTTTCGAGAAAATACTCTCCAAAGAAAATAGTGCATGCATGGTCGCCCAATAATAAAAATTTCTACATCAAAGTAGGCTTATGTCGGTGCTAAGTTGATAATGGAAAAAGGTCAAATTACTGTAGTTATTCCATTATTATTGTGCTCTGTGACTAAAGGCAAGTTCATGCAATAGCGATTTTGCGAGTTGCGATTTGCGGATTTCAATTTGATTGGTTGAAATAAAATATTTTTGACATCAATTTCTTCAATTCAATATATTGCGAGAATCGTAAAGTACATTTTTTCTGGCTTCTTTTTGTTTTGATTATAAAATACCAAGCGATTAACAATTTTCTACGCTATTGACAATAGATAACATAATGATAGTCACTGTTATTTATCACATTCATCGTTGAAGAATGTTTATATATGAATATCTTGGTCTTGTCTAATGTCCTGCGTATGTAATCACAAAAATATTTTGTGAGTTTAGGTTATGTTGTTTAATTTTGTTTACTGCGGCCCAAAAATTCTTGACTGTGCCCTGTGGCATGACATGGTAAAGCAAGTAACACATGAAATTTAAAAGTAACTAGTTTTCGCGTATGTGCATGAACGAATGTTAAATTCGCAAATCGCTACTCGAACGAACTTACCTTAACGCACCAGGTTGTTCAGTGTCACACTGTCCAGTAGCGGGGTATGAAAAATTATGAAAAAGGTTAAAAAAAGTCTGTGTTGCCGACGGAATATAAGAAAATAAACTTATATATTTCCAAAGGTAAAATACAGCTGCTCTATACCTTGTATAAAAAATTGCATTTTTATTTTTTTGAGAGATGATAAATTCGTAGATAGTAAAACCAAAAGATAACATAAATGATTGATATTTTAAAGGGTTAGTAAGTCTATTTAGAGCAACTAGGACATCTTCGAGGACACTGTTATTCTTCCAATTTGAATAAAAAGACGCAACAAATTACATAATAAAACGATTGCTCAATCCAGGTAAGTACTTATGAAATAAATGAATGATTCCAATAATTTCTGTCAATTATGCAGTACTAGGAATACTAAAGTTTAAAAGTTAATCACTTACCTTTTGTGTCGATTGTTTGTGTCAGTGCTTTACCTGAAAGCAAAAAAAAAGAAAGATTTATTAATTCAATGTAGACAGTAATTTTTATAAGCAGGCAAAAATATTGCATATTTAGAAGAGGCTATTTAACGGCTTATAAACAGTGGAGAGAATTTCGGTAACAATACAGAATTCATACTAAGCATAATTACAAATTGGATTTCATATACACAAAAAAAAATAAATAAATAAAACGTAATCATAATAATAATTTGACACTTCAGTGAGTAAATAAGATGCTGAGGTAACGGGGGTATCAGGACTTACGTCGTAGTTCGTGGTTTGTTCCATTCGTCAGTTCATTTTACACATTAATATATTATACACAGGGTGTTTGGAAAAGTTGCTACAGAAATTAAGGAAGTGAAAGTAGAGCGAAAAATAGTAATTATTTTTACAACAATGAACCACCATGCATTTACCAACCGTGAATATGCCGACATCCATTTTATTTATGGTTTCTGTAATGGAAATAGTCTGGCGGCTCAAAAGGAGTATCGGCAACGTTCCCCTGATAGAAAGCAACCTTCTGCAAGATTTTTTGGGAAAATTCATGCAAGAACGAGGGAATCAGGAGCCGTAACTCCAAGATATCGTGAATTTGGTCGTTCAAGGAGGCGTAGACATGATTTAGACGAAGTAATTTTAGGATTTTTTTAACCTAATCCTACTGCGGGTGTAAGAAGAGCGTCTGCTCATGACGGTTCATGGTTGTAAAAAAGTCGATTGAAATGCAAAGTCAAGCACAAAAGTCACAAGAAAATAAAGAAACGTAAGAATTTACTGAATGATAGCACGCGAAGGTAACAATCATTAGTACCATTACAATGAAACTGTCACCATGAAAGATGCCTACTATATGAAAATGTTACAAACAGTTGCTGTTCTGAGCCATACATTATTTAAAAAATAATTACTTCTGACTAAACTTCGCAGAATTCGAAAAAAAAAGTAAAGAAATGTTTTCTTCAAATAAAAGTCTAATTCAGTAAAAAATAATATTATTTGCTTGATAATTCAAAGGAATAAAGAAAACTCGAAAAATTTCTATTAAGTGTAGTTAGAAAACTATCTTTATTTATAACCAATTTTGATGAAACTTATGATAGTTAAAGACCCTTATGGTATGATTAATACCTACTAGTACCAGACGGTATCTGATTCAAAGAGTCCATATTTGGGTGAATCGTATATCCACGGAGATTTTTGGCTTTTTGGCTTTCAGATATCAATAAAAATGAAAATTTTTCTATGCGCATAAAAAAAACATGGGCTTAACTTTGGGCGCAATATGTTAAAAAAATTCGAAAAAGTCATATTTTTCTTCCTATTTAATTATGTATCTTTTCAAGAGTTGATTTTAGGCGATAATGGAAGAGGAAAAAAATGTTTGTAATTAAATTTTACAAAATATGACCAGTTACAAATCGAATGAATCATGATTATTATTGTAAAAATCGAAAAAATCGCCAAAAATGGGGTTAGAAAACATTGCTTTTTAGGGAATTTTTTTGGGGTCTTTAAGTTGGGTATAGGACCTTCATACTTGGCTCAAGAAAACTTCATGTTATATAGAATCATCACACCAAATTTCATCAAAATTAGTTCGATAGATTTTGCATAATAATTTTGCAATCCACAATTTGAAATTTTTCAAAATTTTGCACAGCAAAAACCAAGGCCCTTAGATACTTGAAAATTTAATCACATATAGAAGGACTCTCAAGCTTTCAAACGCTCTTTGAAAAATTCGAATCCGTCAATTAGGAGAGCTCTGGCGCTTGTTTAAGCATTTGTCGAATTTTTGTACTATAACTTTGTATTTTTGTAATATAATGAGTTAATTTCTTATTTGCTTATATGTATTTTAAACAGTAAATAATATTTGAATTATACTTTAATAACAAAAGAAATGATGATTAAATTATTAATTAATTAATTAATTAATTAATTACTAATTTTGGACATATTTTGAAAATAATTGTTTTTTAAACCATTTTAGAATATTTAAATAAATTTGTTTTTGATCCTTGATAAACAGTATATAAGTTTATGCACTTACCTTTGATACAATAAAAAAATAAAGTTGATAATTAAAGGAAGTTTAAAGATAAATAATTATCGGACTGTTGAAAGACCAATAATTATTAACGATAGGCATTTGAAAATACGCTAATTGTTTTTTTTTAATCGCGAGACATCGATTTAAAAAAAAATCATCAAAATCGGACCTCTAGAAGCCGACATATTAAAAATTTTTAAGCGCGTCGCGGTTTTGAACTCGCCGATTCAATTTCGAGCAGGCCGAAGCGGCCGCGCTCTCTGCTTCCCCCACCACCACCACCCGTACGATTTTCTTGAATTTCTCGCTTGCATAAATAACTTTAAATGCGTTTTAAAGTAGGTTGCCAATGAAGTATTGCAAACTTAGACCTGGTAAGAACTCGGAATACCAAAGGTATTTTTCGAAAAATTAGCCCGGATGTCCCAGAACATTAGTGTAAATGACGGTTAACTTTGATCGGCTATAACTACGTAACTAATTGACCATTCGATCTGTTTTTTTTAAGAAGCATCTTTCCAATAACTTTTAAAATCTGCTTTAAAAAATTTGATTTGATTGAATATCCACAAAGTTATTCTAATTGCTTATAAGTACAAAAATTCGACCAATGTTTAAACAAGCGCCAGAACTCTCCTAATTGACGGTTTCGAATTTTTCAAAAAGCATTTGAAAGCTTTAGAGCCCTTCTATATGTGATTAAATTTTCAAGTATCTAAGGGTCTGGGTTTTTGCTGTGTAAAATTTTGAAAATTTGCAATTTTTATTTCAAAATCCGGATTGCAAAATTATTATGCAAAATATATCGAACCGATTTTGATGAAATTTGGTGTGATGATTCTACATAACATGAACTTTTCTTGAGCCAAGTATGAAGGTCCTATACCCAACTTAAAGACCCCAAAAAAAAAAACCTTAAAGAGCAATGTTTTTTAACCCCAATTTTGGCGATTTTTTCGATTTTAACAATAATAATCATGATTCATTCGATTTGTAACTAGTAATATTTTGTAAAATTTAATTACAAACATTTTTTCCTCTTCGCTTACAATCAACTCTTGAAATGATACATAATTAAATAGGAAGAAAAATATGACATTTTCGAATTTTTTCAACATATTGTACCGCCAAAAGTTAAGCCCACGTTTTTCTTTATGCGCATAGAAAAATTTTCATTCGTAGTGTTATTTGAAAGCCAAAAAGCCAAAAATCTCCGTGGATATACGATTCACCCAAACCAAAACAGATACCGCCTAGTCTATACAATTTTTCATTCCATTATCTTAATTAGAAAGAAAGTTATTTTAAAGAATATCCAAAGGATAAGACCCCTTTGGAGGCCCATATCGCAGTAACAGTACTTCGGGGGACCAATGTTTATAGGAACTTTTTTTTACTATTTTTGGCTCTACTTTGTAAACACTTTGTATAAAGAAATTTAAAATACCTGTGAAGCGGTTTTTTTGTTATCGGAAGTCAAATGCTTAAAACAAACCGACGAGTCTTACAGAAGCTCTTTTGGGTATTTTTATTATATGATCTAATATTTATGTTCAATGAGTGTGAATACGCCCGGTATGTAGAATAGATATCCTGGCGAACCGCTGGTGTTCGGCCACCGGTTTTTGTTAAATATTTTTTATTATTTTTATTATTTTTTTAGTTCGATTCAAGCGCGCAGAGCGGTTGTTGTGTATTTCGGTTCGTTGGAAATAGTTAATAGTTGTTGTGTACAATTGGTTTTGTGAAGTGAACCCCTTTGAAGTCGAGTGCATTCCCTTATTCCCTTTCCTTTCGCCATCGACTTAAGAAACATCTATTGCATCACATTTTGGTGAGTCTAGTTTAGTTTTTTTTTTTAATATACAGTCCACTTGGAAAGGGCTATTTGGGCCCCAACAGAGCGTAATATTCCGAAGCAGGCGGCTGATAATAATAATGAACAATTTCGATTATTTTTCGACCATTCCGCTATATTATTTTGGCATGGTATCAGGCTCACTGATGGTAACATTGCGATAAAAAAATCCACGATGAAACTGTCGATGAAATAAACGTTTATTGTATTCCTTTCCAATAATGTATGTTAATTATGCAGCACTAGGAACATTAAAGTTTAAAACTTAATAATAACTCACCATGTGTGTTGATTGTCTGTGGTTGCACTGAAAGCAAAAAAAGGAAGATTGATTAATTCAATGTACAATAAATTTTTATAAGTAGGAATAAATATTGCATATTTAGAAGAGGTAGGCTATTTAACGAATTATAATCCGAGGAAAAAATTTCGGTAACAATACAGAACTATAATTCATAACAAGCTTAATTACAAATTGGTTTTTATGTACACAAATAAATAAATAAATAAAACGTAATCATAATAATTGACACTTCCGTGGGTAAAAAAGTCGCTTCGTTGGGGTTTTTATCGAAAGTCATATGCATGCAAACCGACTCTTACAGAAACTGTACTGGATATTTTTATTATATGATCTAATTTTTTTGTTCAATGTGAGCGATGCATTCCGCTGATAATGAACAATTTCGATTATTTTTTTCCACCATCCCGCATACTACTTTGGCATGGTATCAGGCTTACTGATATTGCAACAAAAAAATCCACGATGAAACTGTCGACGAAATAAACGTTGACTTGCAACAACCGAATTTGTACGCAAATAATGTGAAACACAAACACACGCTGCAAATCCGTGTAATTGTAAATGACAAATAAGGTTTATCTGATTTGGAATTGACGAACAAATATTCACAAAAAAATGAGTATGAGTAGTTTGGATACCTAAGAGACGAGATATTAATAAATAATTTTTCACGATTTAGTACAGAGTCTTATGAGAATGCAGATTTTTTTGGTCTTTCCACTTAGAATGCGCAACAATTGACGAACAGTTTCCACAGCAACTTGTATAAATAGGAAACCGATATCTAAGGAACCGTATGACAGCTTGTAAAAATCGATTAGGTACTTGTAAGATACATAATTTATAATAATTCTCCTTCAAACTGCCGTCGTTGACTAACTTATCCTCCATATGCGTGATAGCGGCAACACCGCGGTCTCGATGTAGTGTATTATTTGAAATTCGCAGGTGTCCAAACAAATGGAATGATCGAACGGGAGCGAGCAAACGCCGAGCCGAGCGCGCCAGCCAAGTGCAACGTTGCCAAATCTAAAGGCTTTCTACTTTAGTCACTAGCGAATCTACAGAAACTTTCATTAGACTTTAGACGGACCTCCGTATCCGATAAACCTCCTTAATAGTAATCCTTCAAACAAATTCAAAATCTGTCCACAAATAAAATAGTTATTCCATGCTTATATTTGTCAGTGTATAATGGACTTCCCTGTAGATAACAGAGCTCGAAAATATTAAAAAAGTGACCAAGTGACCAAAAAGAGATACTTTTCTAATATAATTAAAGAAAAACTACGTCATTAGTAACCGTTATTTTGAAAAATGTTTTAACAGAACTGCATTACACTACACTGTCTGCTAAAGAAAGCCGATGAAAATTAATGGGAGTAGTTTTAGTAAAACAGAAGCTTTACTTTCAAAATACTTTTGAATTGAATTTAAAAAACTTAGTTTTATCCAAAATTTATACAGGGTGTCCCGGGTATTTGATACAAAAAAGTCGAATACAAATAGATGAGGTACAAAATAATATCAGTTCTTCATATACATTTTTTTCTTACGGGCCTTCGTTAACAAGTTACGGGTCCTCAAAGATGAAAATTAAATAGATATTTTTATTTACAGTCTCTAAACTATCAACTTCAGCAAATTTGGTGATCGATAACACATGCGTACAGCTTGTTTTTGATGTTGTAAGTAAAACTTCATTATTCCCAGAATGCCAAGGACGGACTATGCCCAATGGTTAACAACCCAGAATTTTTGCATAGATGATGATCGAAATCTGTCAATATCAAAAATAAGGTCCGTGAGAATTTGCCAACGATAATACTCCCTTGGTCCAAATCGGTAACATTAACAGTTTAGGAAATATTTGTGATTTTATGTCACAGTGCACATCTAGCTGCACCTCCACCATTTTTTGTTTTTAATTTTTAATTGTACATATTTTACTATGTTAAAACCGTACATATTTTTAAACTAAGAACCTAGAAAATCTTACTGTCTGCTAATGTAATTTTCACTAACAAAATTTGACAAACACACTTTACACATAACACAAAATAGAAAAACAAAACAAGACTAAGTTAAAGTAAGAAAACAAATAATTTAAAGGAAAGAAAACATTCAAAATACATTATCAATATGGGCACTTTGCACCTCCACACACTTTCTAAGTCTACGAATGTTATTTGTTTGAACACGAAAAAGCATTTCTGGGATAATAATAATTTAATAGGTTTTTGAGTAACGTCTGAATGGACACCGATAATTAAATTATAATCATTTACGTCATTATTATTTTAATTTATTAATTGTGTATTGTTGTAGGTATCATTAGAATAAACTTCATCTCAATAGTCAGTTAAATAAAGGTGAAATTCATTCAGTATGTAAACGCTTAGACCTCTGCTTGTTTTACTACCTGGTAGGAATACACCAGGAAAATTAGCGATAATAAAAGAGAAACTCGAAAAAAATTCTATCCGCGATATTATTGTAAAATTATCTAAAGGAACATAATACAAGACATCTCTCATCTCGTGAGTCAAAAACTTTTATTAGCTAACATTTATATTTAAACAAATAAGTGAGGAAAACAGTTTTTTCACTTTGCAGGGAAAACCATAAATTTTAGAGAAAAATGACTCGCAGACAGCTTGTAGGGACTAAAATTATCTACAAAATGAGACTTGTTAAATTAAAATCGGTTAATAAACAAAAAAGTTATTGCAAAAAAACAAGAAAGTGTCCACTTTTTAATTTGTTTATAACTATCGCATTTATTGTTAGAATTTTATAAAACCTATGATAAGTTGAGGGCTTTATCATACTTTAAAAGTGTGCCAAAAGTGGGCGCTGTAGGTGCAATAGTTTTCGCACAATTCGATTTGTTTATAACGGAGGCTGCAAAAGTTATGAACTTTAAGCCTCTGTACAGGCGTTAATTTTCAACCAAACATGATTCCGAAAGCGTCATTGTAAAGACGTAATTAAGCGACCTATTAAAAAATATCAACGTTTTTTTGACATTAACATTCTCAAATTGTGCATTAAAAACCGTGCGTTTTTCGCTTATAAACAATTTGAATAAAATTGTTGGTATTTATGCTACCTCACCGAAAATAGATACAACGGATAGCTGGCAAAAAAATATAAATTTTTTAAAGAAAAAGCACCCTCTACCACCAACAGGAGCCAAGATAATATTTTTTTTAAATCGTAGCGCAATTAATTGTTTATAAACATTAAGACTTTAATTTTTCGCAAAATAAAGTTTACGACGTAAACTACGATTTTCCGTGAATTGCATTGAAAAATGTGGAAAATTAACGACTCACGAGCCCAGAGAAGGCACTCGCTAAGTAAAATGTCCGGCGTGGTGGTGGGGGAAGCTCGTCCAAGCGAATCGCGCGCGCGAGAAAAATGAAATCCAAGGTTTTTTCTCTTTAGTTTTTTAAAATACTAGTCTAAATTTCATCAATCTATATCAAACATCTTTTTGAAGATATGTCTGAATACGTGATATTTTTTAACTTTAGCATCATGTATTCAGAAAACCATCTTCTAAGGCTCTGTAATCTAAAATGACCCAAATACTAGTTTATTTAAATCGCCAAACACTGTATAAAGGTTTCGCGACGAATGTTTTCGTTATTTCCACTTATCTTTTATTATATTTAATCTGGAAAATGTACCTGTTATGAACGTATTCGTGTATTGTCAACAAAGTATAAAATTGTTCGTCATATGTTATGAGATGGCAATTAACATAAATAACCCACTTTCTGATACGGATATTAAGATGAGGTTGTATTATACGCGATGACTAAAAATGAACGAACGACGTGAGAAATAAACTTTATCTGTGAAGGAGATCTGTTTGGCTGTAATTAAAAATGAATAAATAATGGAATCTTCACCTTTTACTAGTCAATAAGGCCATCGCTTCGCCGTCATTTCAACTTAACCAAACAAACCTGGAAAACCTTATTAATGTAGACTTTTTTAATGTTTGTCTAGGTTTTAACTAAAACAGCAGGTCCGGATATATGTTTATTACGAAACAAACCTGATCAATTAGCAAATACACAGCTTCTAGAGAATAACAGTAATAATTCGAGGAGGAGCATTCGTCTTTACATCTTCCTTCTTTCACGTCGTCTCCTCGTCTGTCTATTTCCGCCCCGCGATCCCACTACAACCGAAAAAAATACAGGGTGTTCCATTTAAGTGAACAAATTGTAGCTGTTTGAAGTGATCAAAATGTAACAGCAAAACTGAAATACATACTATTAAATGTTTTAAATTGTTGGTATACCATGATTGTAAAGGGAAACACTACCCTTTACAGGTACCAAAAATCCACTTCACGCTCCTGAAAGAGTTAATAGCGACCCTCAAATTTCACGTAGAAACGGAAATAACCGGAAGTGTTACAGGATCAAAATTATTATATTATTATTTGAAAAGAGCACACCCAAAAACCCTGGTGTGTCAATTTTTAAAATTGAAATAGAATTAGGGTCTGAAAATATCTAATAGGACACTCACTGTGAGCCACGAGGTATATTGTCTCGTATATTATTACAAGCCTTCGGGGTCTAGGAAAATCCTACTAATGGTAAACTACTGCCAAGTAAAAAAAATACAAGGTTATAGTTGTTTTTGTTTTCTATAAATGTGAGACTAAATGACTTGAAAACAAGAGAAAAGATCTAATTCTTTAATTTGTATTCTGAATTCTAGCAACTTGAAAGGATCTGAAAATGTCAACAATTTTTTTTAAAGCAAGGCCAAAAACCAAACAATATTAAAGGGAAAAATCATGTAAATATTATGTTGCAGGACAGAAGGAATTTTTTTAATATATTTTTTTCCTAATTCAACCGCTATCTAACCTTTGCAGATTTTTTCAAAACCACAAATTTAAATTTTTGCAAGTTTTCCATTTAAATGATAAATTCTAAAAATTATGTTTGATGTGATTAATATTTTTATCATTCCTTTACTGACCTTGAAAATAAATTATTCATTCTACATAAGTAGGTCGCTACAAAACATAAGAGGAAAAACAGTTTGGCAATGTTGTCACGCGTACTTATGGATTTATTTTGTACACCCCACATCCCTGGATCTGATTATCCCTTCTGCGTTGAATGTAAAAGGTCCGAAGCCCGTATGTCGAAAATAAATTCGGGAAACAAGGAGTGTGTGATGTCATACAGTAAAAAAGGCCTATAACTCGGAAACGATGCCTTGAATCGAAAAAATAATTAAAAATATCTCTCCACCCCCTGTTTCTGATTGTTCTACGTTGAATGGAAAAGGTCCGAAGTCCGTATTATCTTATCTCTGTAAGGGATCATTTATTGATGATCTGTTTTTTTTTAAAATAAATTTCGTATTCAACAACCCCTTGAGATTCCAACAATTTTATTAAGTAAAAAATTAAGGTACTATTCTTAAGGAAATTTTATATTGTTTAATTTTTTGAACACCTTGTGTCACAAATATGAGCACTACCAATGGCATCCTGATATCCACCACTTGTGTCAAGAATTATTTTACCTATCTAGAGAAATCAACAATAAGAGAGCAGGCAGTACCTTATTTAAGGATACACGGTATATTTATTGGTTAGTCATATTTTTTACTGGCACGTTGACTGAATACATAATATTTAGTAAAAAAATATGTGATTCTCTACATTTTGACACAACCTGTATAATGCAATTTTTTTAAATATAAGTGTGATATAGTACCAAATTGGAAGTCGACGCACAAATTTAAAAACATTAATTGCAAGTTTTTGAATTCTCCCATTCCAAGGTGTTCACCCACATAAAATAAATAATTAATTAGGTAAATTCACATTTTTAATTCTAACTTTATTTATTTTATTTAGCAATTAACATAATTGAGTAATTCCTATTCTGAAATCATAATAATACTACCTATTATAAATCGTAAAAATTGGTTTAAGTGTAGTTATACCTACACATACCTGTATGATAATGTCGTGTTCCAAATTTTATTTTTATCCGGAAACAGCGAAACAAATGAACAGCAGGGTCACGGTAAGGTCGAACGCTTGGTCAATCATTATTGACCAACAATATAATAACAATTTGTCAAAAGCTAATGATAAAAAAATAATAATTTTCTCTAAAAACTACAAAAGGCACAAAATGTCAACTAGATAAAATACCTAGGTAGGTATTTTGATTTGCTTATTTCGTACATTCGACATTTGGGCTATTTTTTTATTTTGATATTTTATAAGTAGACACCAGAATAGGTAGGTACAAATACCTAGACCAGCCTGCCAGAAAAAAATCAAGTCAGTCAATAAGAAATATTTCTTAAATTCATTGTGATAACTACTGCTTCTGGTGAAGATTTTTTTATTTTTAGTTTATCAAGGGTTTTTTAATTATGATTTAATGATAATGTCAATAGGATTAACCACCTTCCTTCTAAAAGACAAAGAAACAACATTGGATTTTTTGCCTCAGTTTTTACTTATTCAAAATTCAAATTCAAATTCAAATTCATTTATTTTCCAGAGATCATATTATCAAATAAGAAAAAAAATTAAATGATAGTTATTTGTCAGTGCCGGTATAATCTACAGGAAAGAATTCATTTCGACTATACAAAGACCGTTCCAATAAAAACTTCTTTAATTTGCTCTTAAAAACACCTTGTGTAAGTGAGTCTGTTATTTCAGGAGGTAAATGATTGTAAATTTTAATAGCCAGACCATTCGGTGATTGAGAGAAATGTTATTGTATTTACAAAACGGTATTAACGGTAAACGAAATTTATATTTATATTTATTTATATTCAATATCGCAAGAAGAAATCAACACATACCTATTGTAATTTGATACAACTTAAAATGCGTGCTGTGTATCAATCAGTTAACTTTATTATAAGTCATACACTTCATTTTGATCAGATTGGGCCGACACATAAGCCCTTTTAAGTTATACATCGGCCAACTAACTATATTAAGAAATGCAGTTAAATTGAAACATTTAGAAAACTCACCATACTGACTGGTAACACTGAACACTGATAACACCAGATAAACATAAATCATTATTAATTTCGCCATTGTCGACTGTACGAACGAAATCATAATGCACAAAAATTCTCAGCTATACACAACCAATATCAACAGTCAAAATATACTGTGCTACTTATACATATATAAGATATGTTATATATTATGTCACAGTATAAAGAGAACAGTAGGGACAACAGGATATTCCCGCCAACAAAATTTTCCAGTTCATTCTTTATAATGATGGTAGTAGCACATATCTAGCATATCTAGCTATTTTCAATTTCAAGATAGAGTAAATGTAAACATAGACTGGTGCATGCTATTCACGTGATCAGATCGAGCCTCCTTCCTCATCGCATTCTTATTGGCTGATCAGCCATAAACTGCATGAAGAAGTGGGAGGTAGCTGTAGACGGTAGTGGTCAGGGTCGGATTTTGAATTGCTATTTTAGTTTCAATATCTCGTTACTAAATTAAGTATTAAATTAAGTTAAGTAAATAATGCGTTACCGGAAAAATGGCAAAAATGTATTGGGCATGTAAAACAAAAAATGGAAGTTGAAATGTGGAACCTGGATAATATTATTGAGACACAACTGACACAAGTAGAGCGTCTTATTATTAATCTAATTCTACTCGAGTCTTTCAGTCTTCCTGCATTGTCAGACAGAAGAAACTGAGCTGCGTTAACTTTTTTGTGTAAATTGTTTAATAACTCAATTGATTGTGACTATCTTTTGCAACAATTTTCATTTTCAGTGCCAAGAGCCCAGTCAAGATATAAGCCTACTTTTTATTGTAAAACCCCTAGAACTAATATATTAGTTAAATCACCGATTTATACTATGTGTCAATTATTCAATGGTATATCCGATCAGTGCGACATCAATTTTCATGGTATAAGTTATATTATTTCTAAGTTTAAGTCCACGCTATAGTTATTGATGGGTTATCCTGCTTAATTGTTGTTTTTCTTTTTCCTTTTTTTTTTTTGTCGTATATTGTGAACTACTTTTTTTGTTATACACTTTGTCTTACATATATTTTTTTTTCTCTGTAATTGGGTATTAATCCGTTGAGAATAAATGTATTATTATTATTATTATTATTAATATAGGTGATGACAATACTTCCAGTTCATCCGAAGAGTTTCTTTTTTTTTCAAATTGAGTTCTTTTTTACAATAGGGAATATTTTTAAGTTTTTCAAATTTATTATTTGATTATTATTCAGTATATATTTTGGATATCTACTTTCGGCAAATTACGAATCACAAAGTAAAATATTGTTGTTTAATTTTATTCATACCTAGTTAGTTTTAAGTCCGCCCCTGTTCAATTTTACGATTTATGCTGAACACGTGAAACGTGCGTATATTTGTTTATTTTCACTCTATCTTGAAAATGAAAATACTATAGTAGTAGCTTAAAATACGTTACGCTAGCGTTTGCGTGATGTTATCTACTGTTTCCCACGCGACAGTATATGACGAGTGGGAAATCATCTTTGGGATGGAGGAGCTCAGATCACCGAATTGTGGACAGAAATTTATACCACATTTGCATGTTTATTGCACCTCGCTCATAAAAAAATTAAAATTGAAGAACTAGTAGAACCCAGGGCTTCACGACGAAGGCGCAAACCTTGACTTTTTGAGGGCCCAATTTTTGAGAGACACAACCTTACCCCCTCCTCCTACAAAATAAAATATTAATTGTTGTTTACTGCTTGTCAATAAATAACAAACCGCTACTAACTGATCTGGCAATACGATTCTTTGTCGAATCCATTTAATGATTTAAAAAAAAAACTTTATAAAAATTACATCTAGAGTTATTACGTATTACGTACGTTATTATTTATTTCTATATACAGGGTGGCCAAATGAACGAAACAGAGCCATTTTCAGGAACTGCGTCAAGATTGGAGAAAAACGCTCAGACCCATCGATTTTAGATTAAAGGGGGACATTCTTTGCTAGTATTTTTGACTCCGCCACTTTCACCCCCAAGCAAGAGTAAGCATCACCCCAAAATATTTAAATGGCATCGGGGGTTGAGTAATATTTCTTTTGAAAGCTCTAACAATTCTTTTTACAACAGACCTTAAATCTTATAATTACTTAGGTACTACTTAGTTGTTACTACCCAAAGATTTTGTTCGAAACGTTCGCGCACATTCCGAAGCATTTCCGGAGTGATTCGACGGCATTCGTCGACGATTCTTTGTCGCAAATCTAGCTGGCTGGCTGTGTTTTATAAATTTTACTTTTTAGGTATCCCCACAAAAAGAAATCATGGGGCGATAAATCCGGTGATCGTGGAGGCCACGCAATGCTGTCTCTTCTCCCAATCCCATTCCGTAGAAAACGTTGGTCCAAATACTGACGGACAATTAACGCATAATGCGGAGGAGCACCGTCCTGTTGCAAAATCAAATGATCTTCATCATACTCTGGAACATTTTCAATAATATTAGTCGAGACAGGGTCAATAGCGTCTTCCAGTAATTGCAAATACATTTGGCCAGTCAAATTACCAGGTAGAAAAAAAGGACCCACCAGCCGGTCACCGAAAATTCCAGCCCATACATTTAATTTTTCCGGTTGCTGTGTATGCACCTCGTGAAAAACTCTTGGGTTTGAATCGGACCAATAGCGGCAATTGTGACGATTTACCGTCCCGTTCAAGAAAAAACTGCATTCATCAGAAAAACAGATGTTAAAAAGGAACTGTGGATCGTTCCCTGCTCGCTCACTCATTATTTCGCAAAATTGCAAACGGCGGTCATAATCATCCTCATGAAGTTCCTGGACTAAATGTATTTTGTATGGATGGAATTTATTCTTCTTCAAAATGGTTTGTATGCTAGTTCGATTGATCCCAGACACAGATGCCAGCTGCCTCGTACTTAATGTAGGATCAAGATGAACTTGTCCCAAAACTGCAACTTCACTAGCTTCATTAACTATAGGTTTTTCAATTTCTCGTTTTTTATTGGCTACGTTCCCTGTCTCTTGAAATTTTTTTACTAACTCTAGAACATACTTCCTCCTGACATGTCGATCTTGATGTTGTTCATTAAATAGCTGAGCTGTTCTATTCGCACATTTATTGTTCATAAAGTAAAGCGAAATGATATCTACCCTTTCCGCAATGGAATAAACCATAGTGTTTAATTTTCAAAAACACAATTAAATAAACTACCAACCAACGCTTCCAAATAATACTAGAAAATAATTTGGAATCCACTAATTTTACGTTCATTGTGTGTGTATAGCATTCATTTCTGTTTTTTACAATTGTGTTTTTTTTACGAAAGTGATAACAAATCGCCAAAAACCAATGTAACGCAAGAAATACTAAATTTATACCATTGGCGTACTTAACTCGAATGACTGACATTTTTACCGTTACTAATTGTTTATACATTAAGTTTCAACTTTAAAATCAAAATTCTTAATAAGTATTGGGCGGAATTATAAAATTTAAAGTCTGTTGTAAAGAGAATTGCAAGAGCTTTCAAAAGAAATATTACTCAACCTCCAATGCCATTTAAATATTTTGGGGTGATGATTACCCTTGCTTGGCGGTGAAAGTGGCAGAGTCAAAAATACCAGCAAAGAATGTCCCCCTTTAATCTAAAATCGACGGGTCTGAGCATTTTTCTACAATCTTGACGCAGTTCCTGAAAATGGCTCTTATTCGTTTTTATTTTTTTTTTATCTAGAAACGAGCTTATATATTATATATTATAGTAGCTAATATGAATTTTATCTTCATGTTTGTGAGATATCGTTTGTAAGAAGAAAAATTGTATATTATAATATATCTACAACTTTAGTTCAACTTCTAGACTTTTCAAAAAACTAGTGAATTGTAATGGTATCAACAGACGACCCTTTCGCTCAATTGGTCAATTGGAAAAAATGCACTGACTCTGTAGAATTATTTATTTGACTTAAGTTACATAAATGTTACACTTAAACTTATAGTAGATAACTACGATAGTGGTTGTAATGTTAATTGTTAATTGTTAATAGTTCTCTGTTGAGCCAGATTAGAGTTTTATATATTTACATCTATCAGTGAAATAATTACTTAAACAGTCTAATGTTCGAACAAACAGATAAGGTACAAAAATAATTCTATCAGACGTGAATGACCATCCTTTGTGTTGGGGTAGTCACGGAAGTTTACTAATAATATCTTGTGAATACAATTTAATTGCTTATTTACTAAATCTTTGAATTATCAGTATAGTTAAGAGGAAACAACTTATAATTAGGTAAATATGTAATGAGATAACTGTCTTAGAAATGGAATATGGAAAAATACGAGTACTTCATATTACTTGATTGATTACCACACAGAAAAAAAAAGTTGGGTATACTTTTTATGCGACATATATTTTTCGTAGTAATTTGGCCTCCTGAACACGAATCTGGGGTCAGAATTGGCCCATCACGTCACAATTTTTTCCTAACCTCAAAAAACTTGTGAAAAACAGTGAAAATTGATGAAAATTTACTGGGAAAATTTGGAAAAAAAATTATTTCCACATCAAATAGTACATTTTTATGTAAAAGACTCTGCTGAATTCAAATCCACTGTCAGAATTGAGCTAGAACGTGTGGGTTTTTTTCTAACCTCAAAAAACCGAGCAGGAATCGCTATTTTCAAATTCTGAGCGGATTTTGACCAGATTTTGTATAAAGGGGTTTTTTGGGTCGCTGATTACGAATATGAATTCACATTGTAAAAATTCAAGATGGCTGATCCAATATGGCGGGTGTACTTTTTTGAAATCCACCGATTTCAGTAAAATTTGGCATCATAAGGATTGCTGGTTGATCTCACCTTCATTAATCACACATCTGGAGC
>NW_019417117.1:1066828-1132764 GCF_000390285.2 Anoplophora glabripennis
TATATATATATATTTTATGTCTTATAACCTAGGTAATGGTTAGGTAGGCAGGTACATTACAGAATAAATACACAAGATATATTAATCCTAAGTATTTGGAAAAAAATAATATATGCTTAATTCAGCAGCTATATGACACTGATGTAAGCAATCGAAAATTATACATTAAATAAATTGGCGATTTTATGTAGGTAGGTACTTAAAAAACAAAAAACTTAATATAAAAACATAATAAAAAATTTACTATTAGGAATGTTGAACTGAAGTATTTTGTTCATCTCATTTTATTCGATTATTTCGATAGATAACAGAAAATATTAAAGGACCTTATAACGAGTACTACAGATTTCTATTTGTAATCATTGAAACGGACAAATTATTATAGTTTCTGATTAATACGATAATAAGCGCTTCATTTCTTCACTCTGACAACAAAGTCGATCAATTACAGTTTAAGTATCAAGAGTTGCAAGAAATTCTCGTTCTGACTGCATCATGAGAAGAGCCTCTAGATGTTCATTGGTCATTGTAGATCGGAGTCTAGTTTTGATTAATTTCAGCTTTGAAAAAGCCCGTTCAGAGCTTACTTGTGTAAGAGTAAGAGAGATCGTCAAGAGAAATTTGTAGGCTTTACCTAGTTCTCTATACATACTATACATGTTATACTCATGAATGAGCTTGTAAGCACATTTGATGCAGGCTTTACAAGGTTTTAACGCATACGTTAATTCATCTTCTTCGTCTAATTCGTTTGAGCTGGTATCGTCTTGCTCATTTCTTTGCTCCAGGCACACACATTTTTTTTCCAAATTTAAAGAATTATACGGCCATTGATCGATAAATGACCTAAGCTCATCTACCAATGCATTTTTGTTAATCGTTGGATTTAATTCACATATTTTTTGTAAGGCATTTTCTGGTATACAATTTTTCAACTCAGGGAACCTTTTTAAGTCAAAACATGATAAGGCGCAATACAATTTACTTTGATCAGAAAATCGCATTGCCATATTATTATTTATTTGGTCAATAACTTCGTAAAAAACTTTTATTCTAAATGAATCGTTAGCATCGAATATGGTTTACTATTAGGGTTTTCATATGCCATTTTTTATGTATTCTTTGCTATGATTAGCAAATAGAAAATAATCTTTATATTTGATTCACGCCTGTCTCTGGTTTTACGAGTATTGAACTCGCTCTCCCCCGCCTATCTAGGGTTTAAGCCGCCTGTCTTTGGTTTTACGAGTATTGAACTCGTTTTCCTCCGCCTTTCTACGGTTTTCACTTCAGAAATGACAAAAGTCAAAAAAAGCAATCTCTTTTTTTTTCCGGGTTAAGCATGCGCCCAAAAGTTGGCTACAAACATTCTACATCGCTGGGGAATCCCACACTAACCGATGTACAATGAGAAACCACGGAGAGCAACATTTACGCGTTTTATTTCATTCCGGTTCAAACGTTATTACATTGTAATACAATACAATCTTGTTCTTCTGATTATTTATTGGTTAATTAGTTTGATTTGTGAAAAGAATGAGTGAAATGAAAAGAGATTATCCCAGTGGAGCTATGAAAAGAAAAAGTAAACAGAATAGGGAGGAGGTTATAAAAATAATGCCCAAAATTTATACATATTTTCAGCAATCAGCTTCTGTGAGTGATTATATTGCAATTAAGTACTATCTATAGGCCAGTCATTATAGCTTTTTTTCCGGAAAAAAATACTATTAGAAGTTTCTCTGCGGAATATTGTTCAGAAACGTGTTATAAACAAAATATCAAAAAATCAACTCGAGACTAGTTGGGAAACTTTGTTAAAACAATGGTCAAAATTATGGAAAAGTGGTTTTTTGACTCGCGTAAAAAAACTGTTATTCATAGAGAAAAAAGGTTTATACAAAAAAGGTAGGTATTAAATAAATCGTTAAAATAAGACAAGTCCGATTAAATTCCGATAGTTTGTTTATGCGCAAGAGCTCAAAAATGGTCGAAAATGGCCGTTTTTTTCAATTTCTAGTAATTAATGCAATTTTCATCGCAGACACTTGTAATTCTGGATTTTTGAAGGTCTTTGCACCCTTAATAAGTGGTAAAAATTTCAGCCCAAAAGCTTCATTAGTTTGGCGTTGACAGAATTTGTTATCTAAGAAGATGCTATTTTCAATTCATTTTTCCCAAACCCACAGGCGTTGTAGGGTTTCGATCATTACTTGTTTTTGTACCTAAATAGTTGTATTGACATATGCATTTACTGACAATTTAATTTTTCAAATTTAATTTGTTTAAAAATGACTGAAAAAATGTTATTTTATTAAATTGTTAAGCGCGCATGCTCCGCCTCGCTCTCCCCACTAGTTCGCTAGACCAAGTAATAGAATGCATCGCCGCTATCTTCTTTTTCGCAATTAAATAGTTGAATTCACCTTAATGTTAATGTAGGACATGAATCTTAATGTATACTCTTTTTTTAAATTCGAAGAAAACTAAAGTATAGACTATAAAGGTTATTATTTTATTTTATAATAATTACTTATCTTAACAATTTAATAAATATTAACATTTTTTCAGTAATTTTTAAACAAATTAAATTTGAAAAACTAAATTATCAGTAAATGCATGTCAATACAACTATTTAGGTACAAAAACAACTAAAGATCAAAACCCTACAACGCCTGTGAGCTTGGGAAAAATGAATTGAAAATAGCATCTTCTTAGATAACAAATTCCGCCAACGCCAAACCAATGGAGCTTTCGGGCTGAAATTTTTACCACTTATTAAGGGTGTAAAAAGCCTAAAAAATCCTGAATTACAAGTGTGTGCGATGAAAATTGAATTAATTATTAGCAATTGAAAAAAAAACGGCAATTTTCGACCATTTTTGAGCTCTTGTGCATAAACAAATTATCGGAATTTAATCGAACTTTTCTCATTTTATATAGGCTTATTTAATACCTACCTTTTTTGTATAAACTTTTTTCGCTACGAATAGTTTTTTTACGTGAGTCAAAAAAGCACTTTTCCATAACTTTGACCACTGTTAAAACAAAGTTTCCCAACTAGCCTCGAGTTGATTTTTTGATATATTATTTATAAAAGGTTCCCCAACAATATTCCGCAGAGAAACTTCTAATAGTATTTTTTTTTCCGAAACAGGCTCTTTCATGTCTATAATGACTGGGCTACTATTTATCTACCAGTAGCGAAGGGTGAATTTTGTTTTTTGAAAGAACAATGGCAACCTTCAATACCTACATGAAAATACCTGATCACGTATTGTAACGAGCAATAATAAGAATTTTGTTTTGATATTCTTCATTAGTGGTTGATTATTACTCTCAAAGACATTTTTCTCATAATGCTGGGAGAATAGATAATTTAGCACTTTAAGATTTTTTGGTTCTGTCGCCCACAAAAAATATTCATTCCGAATTTTTGACCAAATAGTCGTAACCTTACGTATCGTACGTTATTTAACATATTTTTTTTTTAATTTATCTAAACATTAGTTTTAGTCCTCTAGTTTCGAATAATTAAAAAAATCTTTACTGTATTAATTTTATTCAATTATATTTTTAGATTCTTCTGAAGCACATTCTCCAATAGATGTTCATCCGGAAATAGAAGAAACCCAAATCGATGATTCTAAGAAGTCTGAAGAATTTCATAATATAATTTCGTCAGATAGAGGAAATTTTGGTGACAGTCCAACTGAATGCGAACGAATAATAATGTTTAAAATGGGTCCATTTAAACCACAAGGACCATTTCCAAAAGATTCAGAAACAAAGCGATGTTTTTCGGCCTATCATTATACATATTTAAATAAGGCTGGCATAAAAATTCCAAAACCGTGGCTATGTTATTCTAATGTTTTAAACAAGCCGTATTGCCACTTCTGTTGGTTATTAGCAGATCGTCAAAGCAAATCGTGCTCCTCTGCATGAGTTAACGGTGTTTCCGTTAGAAGCAATTTTACGCAATGTATATTTGACCATGAAAAATCACAGCAGCATATTAATGCATCCCTATCTTATAATAATTGGTTACAAGGAAATACCATCGATACTTTATTGCAAAGTGAAATCAATAGTAAAATTACATTCTGGAGAAATGTATTGCATCGTATAATTAATGTCATAATTACTTTAGCATCATGTAATCTACCTATAAGAGGCCATGATTCTGATTCTGGAAATTTTATGTCAATTTTACGTTTACTATCTAATTATGATCCTATTTTAAAAGAACTTCTTTTAAAACCAAAAGGCGAAATTTAAAGTCCTACGATTCAAAATGAAATTATTAATTTGCTTGGTACCGCAGTTAGGAATAATATTATTTTAGAAATTAAAAAAGCTTCATTTCTGGCAATTATTTTGGATACAACACAAGACTTGTCCAAAATTGACCAACTTTCTGTAGTTTTTCGATACATCTCGATAACAGAAAATGATGATAATGTACCTAAAGTATTAAAAATCTGTGAGTCGTTTTTGGGGTTTATGGCAGTATCCGATTGCAGTGAAGGACTTACAACTGAAATTTTAAATACGGTTAGGACAGGGTTACAATGGAGCAAATGTTATGTCGGGTGTATATGGAGGATTACAAGCCCTTATAAAAGAGCATGCCCCGAATGCCGATTATGTTCATTGTTCTGCACACGCATTAAATTTAATTTTAAACGATGCTGCGAAACATGTTATTGAAGTGTCGAATTTTTTCGATAATTTAGAAAAAATATATACTTTTTTTAGCAATAGTATAAAACGCTGGGCAATGTCGAGTAACGATTCATCTGAAACATATAAAATTACCCTTAAAGAGGTATGTCCTACTAGATGGTCTTCAAAGTACGACGCTTTATTAGCGATAAAGAAAAATTATTTATTAATCATGAAAACTTTGTACCAACTAAATTTAATTTCCACTAAAAAAGATGAACGTGAAGAATGTAAAAATATAATTAACATTTTAGAGAGTTATGATTACTTAGTGCTTGTCACGTTTTTTTCTTCACTATTTGAAATCATTAATCCAGTTTCTAAAGCTCTACAGCATGAAAATAATGACAGAAAGCTAGTATTTTATTAAGTAATCTTTTGAATAGACTGAGCGAAATAAGAAATCAAAATTCATTCAATGGTTTGCTAAATGAGTCCAGAGATTTAGCAAAAGAGTGGGGGGTAACAACTGTTTTTAAAAATAAAAGGCGAAAGTTAACGAAGCGTTTTTTTGATGAGTTATCACAAGATGAGAGAATTTCAGACCCGGAATCATATTTCAAAGTCAATGTATACTATTGCTGTTTAGATATATTAATTTCTCAAACTAAACAAAGATTTCAGAACCTTTGTAACCTAAGTAATACGTTCGAAGTATTACAACCGGAGAAACTCCTATCTTCTTCAAACAAAGTGATAAAAAACGCTTCCGGAAAACTGTCGGCTAAATACAGTAAAGACCTCTCAGTTAATCTTTATGAACAATTAATTGCTCTGAAAACATGCTTAAAATCTGAAATTCAAAAAATTCATTCCATTAAGGAACTCATGGAATTATTGCTGATAAAATTCAATAGCCTTGCATCCAGTTTTCCGGAGGTAATAAGAGCATGCTTTCTATTCTTGACCCTACCAGTTACAACCGCAACAGCTGAAAGAAGTTTTTCAAAATTAAAACTGATAAAAAATTACCTAAGGACTTCGATGGGGCACGAACGGCTTTCAGACTTGTCACTATTGTCTATAGAGGCAGAAATTTTAGAAAAACTGAAATCGTCAGCTATAGATGACTTAATAAATCAATTTGCCGAAAAAAGGCAAGAAAAGTGTATATTTAATTTCAATTGTTTGGCTAGCTCAATTTCTAGGAGGAAGCGATAACTCAATAAATATTTATTTTAATTTAATGCAAGCATTTTTGTTTCTTTTGTGAGAAATCTTTACCCTTCATTTGGGCCCCCCAACTAATTTTGATACAGAGCCCCTCCAAGGCACGCTACGCCACTGCCCCCCGCCTATCTAGGGTTTAAGGCGCCTATCTTTGGTTTTACGAGTATTGAACTCGTTTCCCTCCGCCTTTCTACGGTTTAAGACGCCTGTCTCCAGTTTTACGAGCATTGAACTCGTTTTCCTCCGCCTATCCAGAGTTTAGCTGTACTGAATTCGTTTTCCCCGGGAATCTGGGGATTAACTTCCCTGGTATTTTTTTTTATTATAGTATTTTCAAGTTCCAGGTATGATGTGATTAGTTTTCAACTTTATGCTGGAAAAAAATTCTACCCCATCTAAATATTCGTGTTCACAAAAATTTCGAAATACGTCGGTGAGAGAAGTTGAAAATTCTGCTCTAAATATTTAAATAATAATATTTTACAACCACCTAGACAGGCAACCAAAGAAAAACGAGAGTGGTTCTGAGTTGCTTATAGGTCTCTCTCGTCGACGTATTTCAAAATTTTTGTGAACACGAACGTTTAGATGGGTAGAAATTTTTTGGTTTGGAGCACATACCTCCAGAAATATACTGCTTTTCGACGACTTCGCATCTACACGGAGCATGCAATAAAAGGGGATAGACAAAATGGTCGCATTTTTTATGTACTCTCTTCGTCTTCCTCTGAACCTGAAGTAACCTGAAGTTTTGTTGTTTACGGAATTGCTTTTGAGGTTACTTACGCGATTTTACTTTTAAATAGAACAACAGTTTTTATGACAATTTAGTGTTATTGACTTGTTTTAAGGTTTTGTATTCTTAACACCTCCTTCAATGGTATCTCCTTTAAAAAAAACGTACTAATGAAAGCGGACATTTTTATTACACTTTGAAAAGACCTACAAGATGGGAGAGTCCTAAATTTAGTGCAACTGGTTAGATTTAGTCTGGAAGGGACTCTAGTGTAGATAGAAGGAGAAAAATTTTGAGAGTGGAACACAACTATTCATAAATAGGGATCATATGTGTTTTGCATATAAAATTTTTATATTATGAACCGTTATTGTTTACTTTATTATAAGAGAATTTTTGTTGTTTTATTGTAAGCCCCAAACTGCCAAAAGAAACTACGATAAGAAGTGATCATATTGAAGGAAGAAACTGTATAGAGCCAAACAAATTATAAAGATATTTAAAAAAAGTGTTATGCCTTTAAAGGACGTAGTAAAGCATTTAATTACAAAAAAGTGCTTTCAACAAGTGCTCTGGAGCATTTACAAACCACAGCTGCAAATGTGCCAGATTCAATTTTATCGAGAACGTCTGAAGAGTTTCTCATGGACAGCTTAAAATTTTACGAGTCATGATTATTTTGTGTACCTATTATTATCGATAATTTGTGTATCTATTAATTTATTTCGAGACATGTACTACAAAATACATATTATTTTATTCTTTCCTTTTTTATTACAAACACCAAATTTAATAAATATTAATTAAATACAAATTGTGTTGTCATGTTTTTTCGAAGAATTTACCCAATAAATAATGTACATAATATGCCATAAGCCATAACTTACAGATTGTCGTATTTTTTAATATTATTATGGTACCACGTACACAAGCTAATTTTATGGTATAAGAAACGATAATTATCTTCAAGAAACGCAAAATGTACCTACATGAAATAAATACTTAAAATAATGTAAACAAAGCATGGAGCTTCAGTTAATTGTTGGCTATTCATTTATTTTATTTCAACCAATGGCATCTCTTAGTGTCTTGCATCTTGCTGAACTTGTATTGTAGATTTTTTATATTCTTTGGATTTGTCATATTCTTTTATGTGGACCACTGAGTTTCACACAACACCGCTAGATGTCGGCAGAAAGAGAGAGAGAGAGAGAGAGAATTGACCGTCTCCAAACCAAACAATATAATTAAAACCAGTTGACTACCAAGAGGTGGTGTAGACTGTAGACAGGCTTGTGAAATCTATTACGTTTGTACTAGATCTACTAGATCTATTACTACTTAAGGTTTCCTATTACGCTAGTACTCCGCTCACAAAAGCTATTACGTTTTTTCGATTCCCCAAATTTTTATCTTATCCTTAATATACAAGTCTGTTGTTAATATTAATAGACTATGTCGTTTTCTGGAATGTATTTTTATACAATTACTTAAAGTAACCTCAACATGAGGTGATTACTGATTTGCCATTCAAGTGAAATGAAACATCACAGCTATGACATATTTTTGTCACAATTGGTAATATCGGTATTCGTCAAACATTATTTTTGTGACGTGTTGACTAAAAACTAAAAAGAGATTATTTCAATCACCGTTTGACGTTTATTTGCTTACCATCATAAGATGTGTCATAAAAAACTAAAAATCTTGAAATTGGTTGAAAATTCAAATATTCCATCATAATCTGTAGTTATTAAATAGTTAAATATGTAAAGGTTGGCTATATCAGAATATGTTAGCAATTTTTCCTAGGTTTACCTTGAATATTGCCAACCCAATAGCCACATTTTTTTAACGGTTCTTACAATTAGTTAATATTTGTTTTGTATAATAATTGTAGAAATGTTTCCTATGTAAGATACAGTATGTATTTTATTGAAAACGCCATTTTCCATATGGAAAATTGAGGACAAAAAGGATTTTTTAAATTGCGAGAGACCTATGCCTTAATTCTTTCAATATGGAAAAGGGGGAAGTCAAAATAGTCCAAGCATTCTGTCACGGATTAATGTTAAATTTGCAGAAATTATTACCTGGACAAAAAAAATATGACCGTATAGAAAATTAAATTTTAAATTGAGTTTCTAGTTCTTTAAACTCGATCCAATATGGCGAACATGGTTAAAAAAAATCGCAAAGTTGAAAAAAACGGTTTTTCTAAAATAACTAAAAAAATATAGCACGGATTGAAAAATTTTAAATGAGAAAGTTGTAGGTTTTAAAAAGATCTATCGACTGATTTTTTGAAAGTATCGATTGCTTTGTTACTTTTCGAGATATATCGAAAAAACCGTTAAAAATCTTCTCTTTTCTCTTCTTCTATAACTCGTTTACATTTACGTGCCCATATTTGCTATTTACTGCAAGCATAGCCCGCGGCAAGCCAAAAAAGTACATTTTTGAAAAATTTAAAAATATTAATTATTTTTCGAGATATATCGATTTTTTGAAAAAAAGGCGCTCTCGAAAATTGGCTAGATCTTCTCAGCGGATAGCCCTACAGTAACGATTTTCGGTTTATTTTCTTCGTAAAGAGTTATATTATCATGCTGTTAAAAAATGTTGACGATTTTATTAATTTTAAGGATCAAAAAATGACTGAAAATGTTGCACTTTTTTTGGGTATGTTTTTTTCAAATAACTATTTCAATTTTTATTATTTTTTTGTACTTAATCTGGGGTAGCTAAACACGAATATTATAGCATTTTCGCCTTAGTAGCAAAATAGACCCGTAAATGTTTAGTTTTCTTTCTTTAAAAGTCATTTTCATAAAATAAAAATTGAAATAGTTACATACCCAAAAAAGTGCAACTTTTTCAAAGTCATTTTTTGATCCTTAAAATTAATAAAATCGTCAACATTTTTTAACAGTATGATAATATAACTCTTTACGAAGAAAATAAACCGAAAATCGTTACTGTAGGGCTATCCGCTGAGAAGATCTGGCCAATTTTCGAGAGCGCCTTTTTTTCAAAAAATCGATATATCTCGAAAAATAATTAATATTTTTAAATTTTTCAAAAATGTACTTTTTTGGCTTGCCGCGGGCTATGCTTGCAGTAAATAGCAAATATGGGCACGTAAATGTAAACGAGTTATAGAAGAAGAGAAAAGAGAAGATTTTTAACGGTTTTTTCGATATATCTCGAAAAGTAACAAAGCAATCGATACTTTCAAAAAATCAGTCGATAGATCTTTTTAAAACCTACAACTTTCTCATTTAAAATTTTTCAATCCGTGCTATATTTTTTTAGTTATTTTAGAAAAACCGTTTTTTTCAACTTTGTGATTTTTTTTAACCATGTTCGCCATATTGGATCGAGTTTAAAGAACAAGAAACTCAATTTAAAATTTAATTTTCTATACGGTCATATTTTTTTTGTCCAGGTAATAATTTCTGTAAGCATTTCTCTATAATGCTTGGACTAAAAGACAATGTGTATGTTCGGAAGTTTCGGAATGAATGATATTCGGAGTATAAGTGGTTGTGTGGAAGTGTTTATTTAAAAAAACTTTTCTGAATGCCGTAATTAATTGTGGGTGTAGTCGGGCGTGTGGAATAAGGAGGGATTTAACAATTTTGGGAACGTCATGCGAGGCTGTCGTAACCACAAAGCTTCTTTGGAACATCCATGTACGGTGTGCGTTAATGTTCACAGAAGTCCACAAGCCGAACTAATATTTCTATTTTTTATAAAATCTAAATGAAAATCCTTCTCACGAACGTCAGCTTTTCGGAAATATTGCAAATGCAACTAAAAATTTCCAGATTCATTTAAAATCGTTTGATCTGCGGCGATTTTTTTTTAGTCAATTAATGAATATACTTCACCTACTCTAATGTCACGAGCCACCACTGTTATCTATATCTGTGGTAATACAGTAGATTGTGAACGTGAACTTGCTTGTGTACAGCTGAGAATTTTTGTGCATTATGATTCCGTTCGTACAGTCGACAATGGCGAAATTAATGATTTATGTTTATCTGGTCATATTAGTGTCTTGTGTTATCAGTGAGAATAGTGAGTTTTCTAAATTTTTCAATTTAACTGCACTTCTTAACATAGTTAGTTAGTCAATTTATAACTTGCTTGCTTTAGTCATTAAAATTAAATTTAAATCTATTGATTCTCATTAAAAAAATCTAACGAAACAGTTATTATTAGAAATACAAGTGAAAATAATCTAACTCATTTAAATTACTATTTACATAAAGAAACTTTTCAGTCTGTCTATAAAAATATTAATGATATTCATTAGATTTTTTTGCCCGATGGGGTCAGTAACCTATACAAAACATAAAACAGTCCTGGGTTACTAAGGATATTATTGAAATTAGTAAAAAATTAAGAAATTTATTTTGCTAAAAACTAATTTTCGAGATAATGACATTGAATTGTATTATAAAACACTTAAACGTGATTACAAAATAAAAATTTATAATACTAAAAAACAATTCTATGAAAATTTTATTGAAAGTAAAAACTCATTCCAAAAACAAAAATACATATGGAAACTAGTTGGGGGAAAAAATAAAAAAATAAAGAGAAACTAACCCACTGAAATACATATTGATAATAACATTGTAAATGAAGTTCATATTTGAACAAATGCTTTTGTAAATTATTTTAGTTCCGAAGCTAAGAATGTTGTACTGCGGCAATTTGGTAGTAAAATTTCCAACCATCGTACAGTAACAAACTTATGTATGTACAGGGTGAGTCAGATTTTTGTAGACAAACTTTAACAGGAGATAGAACACATGTTTTTAAAAAGAAAAGTTCCTATAAACATATGTCGTAGAAGACTTCGTTTCCGAAATACGGGGTGTTCGATATAATTTTTTTTCTCGAATATTCATTATAACTTATAAAGGAATGCTTAGATGTTTTTCATGTTTGGGAAATAATGCCTATTAATTAAGGGGCATAAAACAAGCGATAAAAATGTTCAAAAACTTGCACAGTGGCGGAGTGGAGGGGGTGCTCAACCCCTTTCTTAAACAGAACTTCTACGCCAATGACAAAAACATTATTAACACACAACGACATTAACAAAAATAATGTCCATTCTTCTGTCTCGAAATTCCTGTGTGTTTCCGAGTTATTTTGATTTTTAGTGTTTGTTGTGGTACTAAATTAAGTAATTTATTTATTATCAATTATTGGCTAAATATTTAATTCTTTCAACGAAACCTACCTAAATATGGTTTGTTAAGGATTTTAAAAAGCCGAAATCTCTTATTCTTTATCTCTTTCCAATGTAGTCAAAATAAATATCTGTTATATTAAGCTATACTCAATTACAAGACTTTTATAAATTGAAATCTGTTACATTACATACATACAATACATTATTGTGCAGTTGCCAAAAAGTTTTAAGAAGTTGTTAATTAAATATTGTTATAAATTCAAAAAATTTCTCCATAAACATTAACATCAATGTTCATTCAATGTTTTTTTTTTGTAATTTAGTTGCAGTACATTAGTATTTACGCAGCACATAATAAATAAGGATTGTTAAAATTAGTGTACTAATTTACCACATCAAACACTAAAAATCAAAATAACTCGGAAACGCAAAGGAATTTCGAAACAGAAGAAGGGACATTATTTTTGTTAAACTGTATGTAGATAATGAAAATAATTAAATAAATAATTTTTTTTAAAAATAGTCATTGGTGTAGAAGTTCTGTTTAAGAAAAGTGTTGAGAACCCTCTCCACTCCGCCACTGTGCAAGTTTTTGTACATTTTTATCGCTTGTTTTATGCCCCTTAATTTATCTCCCAAACACGAAAAAAATCTAAGCATTCGTTTATAAGTTATAATGAATATTCGAGAAAAAAAAATTATATTCAACACCCCGTATCTCGGAAACGAAGTCTTCTACGACATATGTTTATAGGAACTTTTCTTTTTAAAAACATGTGTTCTATCTCCTGTTAAAGTTTGTCTACAAAAAACTGACTCACACTGTATAATACATTTTACTATACAGGGTGTAACATAATTAGTGTGCAATACTTTAGCAGTAGATTCTACGATCAAATATAAGAATATTTTTCAAAATATTTCCAAAGCTAGTTAACGTATCATTATGAATTTTGGTATGTTGGACACTCAATGAATGTTCTAACGAGCTACACGAATGTCAATATTTTCAAATTTAAACATCAAACGTCAAAACGTTAAACGTCAAACAAAAAGTGTACTATTTATTATGTATATGAATTCACTATTCGATGTACGTACTTCTGGATCCATTAAGTTCTGCCGATGACACAGTGGTATTTTACTCAGCTTCTAACTGGAATAATCTAAAAAATAATGTTGAAAAAGATATCAAGAACATAAAGAATTATTTTGACAGTAAATATTTAACATTAAATCCAGCAAAAACAAAATACTTACCGTTTTATTTGCATGAAACCTCCGCTCCCCATTTTAATCAACTCGCTTGATGACAACTTGAAAATATTAGCTTTAAAAACATTAAATATTTAGGAATACTAATTGATTGTAAACTAAAGTGGGATAAACAGTAAATTATGTATCAAACAAATTAGGAAGCTACTGTATAGATTTACAAATTTAAGAGATATATTTGAAATTAAACAATTAAAAATACTGTATTATTCACTAGTCGAATCGCATATGAGATGTGGCATATTAAGTTGGTGGGGGGGGGGAGTATTGGATGCAACCGCAAGAAATTTAGAAAACTTGCAGAAAAAAGTTTTAAAAATTATACTTACGCACTTACCCTTCAAATGATTTTGATGTTTGCAAATATCAGAGTAATGGACATCAGAATGCTTTATTTTTTTCAATGTGTCCTCTATCAGTGGAAAAACAAAAAATGTGTGGAGCTCGAAAAAACAAGAAGAAATTTAAATAATGAAGTACGAACACCTATAAAATAAAACTACTTGTGGGCAAAATTGTTTTACTTACCTTGCAGTCAGAGCTTACAAATTCATTGCCTAACTGTATTAGATGTATTACATCTTTCAATAATATAAAATCAACAATATGTTTTAAATTTCATGCTATCGTCGTCAATTTTTGATAGTTTTGTATAAAAAAATAAAAAAAAAGATTGTTGATGTTTACGTTTTTCAGTGTGAAGTTTTGTAATTACATTAATAGAAAATTATGTTATGCTTGTGTGGAATATTAATAGTTAGAAATATTACGTAGACGTAAGTAGGTTAGGTATATATATATTTAATATTACTTGATTACTTGATTTTACTAGTAAGATACTTCTTACTGATTTTGATTTATTTGATTTTGGTCATGCACAGTGCATAGTGCACTTCTATGAAACTTTGTTTATTTATGTACACCGGCTCTTATTGTTTATATATGTGTGTGTACACGTGTATGTATGTATATATGTATGTATATGTGTATGTGTGTATGTATGTATATGTGTATATGTGTGTATGATATACGTATATATGTTATTGTTATCGCTGCTGAGTAAATAAACTATTCTATTCTATTTATTTACTTCGATAAAATGTTTTGTTTTCGAGAAAAATCGATTTTAAAGTTTTATTACATAATCTCCAGAATGGAAAAGGATTACATGAATAGGTAGGTAGGCCATGAAAACAAACGTTTGTTTACTTGAATTAATTTGACAGATTATTAAACTAAAATTTTTGCTTTCACTTTACGGTGCTGTATTGGATATTATAGACCGATCAAACTAACTCATTTAGAGGGGAAAAAAAAAGAAAATTGTTACCTGGACTTTTATAAGTGGAAATGGTAAATGGGCTTATAATCAGGGATGGGCGTTTACGCGTCGACTTTAATTGTCGACGTCTACGTGTAGACTTCGCGTAGACTATGTAAACAACGTAGACTATCTAGACAATGTAGACAAAGCGGAGTTTGCGCTCTAATTTCAATTTAATCTAACCTATATTATATTTGCGTTACATTTACGTTTGATCTATTTTGTGCTGTACTCAATTCATCACTCAACTTTTTCTGTTTGGCTGTTTTTACATAAACATAAAATGAGCGGAAGTAAAGCAAATTATATTTTTGGTCGGTTAAGATTAAGAAAGTGAAAACTTTCATTTTTGTATACTTAATATATTTTTTTATATTTTTTAAAACAAAAATTATAAAAAAATTATATAAATATATAAATTAAGAGTCAGTAAAAAACAGTTTATTTAATTTTAAAATTTTAGTCTCCATTCGTGACCTCATTAAGTGAAAACTAGGGAATATATATATAATACTCATATATGTTTAGAGGTACATATACCAATAAATACACATAATATTTAGTTAGAGAAAATGCAATAAAAAACATTATCTTGTGCCTCTGCAAATATTTACAGAAATATGTTACCATTTATCGTTTATTGAAAAGCTCAGCTCTATATGATCTGTATTAAAATCTTAGATCTTATATATTTACATAATATGATCTAGGATTGAAACAAAAATTATTTTGAAAGGGTACCTATATTATAAATTAGTAGAAATATTTAATAAAATGTTGTTCTATTAATTTCTGTAACTCTAACACCTTTAGAAAAAATAAACGTGTTCTAACTAAACTAAAATATCTACACAAAGTGTTCTTAAAACTTAATCAGATATTCCAAATTGTTGCTGACTTTAAAAATGATAAAATTTTCATTAAAGAATATATGCGACATATCTTTATTTAGATTTTATAGAAAAAAAAATGTTGGTCACTCTGACCTGACCTAAAACTATCGAGGAGCATCAAGCGAGACACACTTTTTTTTCTCGTGAATTCTCGGCAGATATTGTTTGATCTTTTGTACTGGGTTCATACATTTTTTTATAGATGGTTGTGATAGGTAGGTACTTTTCCAAATTCCAAATTTTCAATTTTTCTTTTTTTGCAAGAATCACGAGTTACAGCCTTACGAAATTCTATTTTTGAGGTACATACCAACCACACCTTTTTCTAGTTTTGAGAGTTTCTTAATTGTTGACATTGTCGACATTGTCTACATTGTCGACTCTTCCAAATTAAGACCTCATCTAGATCATTGTCTACGCGTAGACAATTGCATTGTCTACGTCGACATTGTCTACCCGCCCATCCCTGCTTATAATAAACGTAAACAAAATACATGCGTGAACAGGGGCGGCGGAGGGTTGATTTGGGGGGTTGAAAAGTTATGAAAAATTGTTTCATTGGGATTTCTGGCGAAAGTTGACGTCAGACAAAAAAATATCTAATACAAAAGTTGTAGATCTTGCAAAATTCTACAACTTTTCTAGAGGAAATTTTTTAACATAACCTCAAAATTTCCGAGAAAAATGCGAAATACAGTTTTTTTCTGATTTTTCGTTTTTTATTTCTCATTTCCGCAAAAATAATTTAATTTTGACGAAACTTGGTGAAAGTATACCTTTCTCTGTCTTAAATAACCTCAAATTTTTTTAGATAAAAAAATCAAGAAGTTTCTGTGATATTCATTTTTTTCGACCTGAAACATTTTTTTTTTCAAAGAAAAATTCTACTTAAAAAAATCATCGTACAGAGTTCTGCCGGTAATCAATTTTTTCGTTTTGACATATACTTTTTGGTGGTGATATAAAAAAATCTGTAATCACAGTTCAAAAATATGCTCAAAAATGCAAAAAAGGAAAAAATGACTTGCAGTAATGATTTTTTTAGTAATTGTTGATAAATTTGTTTAAATTTAAAAAAAATCAAAAACTGATTACACCATTCAATTGCACGGAAAAAATACAAAAAAACTGTCTCATTGTTTACCCAAAACTATTTTTGTACAGTATTGCTATAAACATGTCGAATAGTGAATAAATAAAAAAAATTTTTCCGTACGATCGATTAGTATACTTATTTTTTTTTAAAGTTTGATGAATGTATAGATATACAGTGTGTCCAAGATAAGGATGGGATAACATTAAGATCTAGGAAACGGTAAGAGATACGGGGTGGCTCAGATTAGAAAAAAGTTGTGTTTTTTTTATACCTAATAATATGCTGTTCCTAAAGTTTTAAAATTCCTGGTAGTTTCCGAGATATCCGGAAAAACCCAAAATTTTGCAAAATTGTTTAATTTTTTCTGGCTTTATTTGAAAACGAATTTTAAAATAAATTACATATTTACAATGCCACTTTTTTCGCTCTGTACAATGGCGTCAACATTTTTGCAATCCGACGTTTCGTCTTCGAGGGGCCATCATCGGGTTAATTTTTTTAAATACGTCGCTGCTATTTTTATGACAAAATCGAAGGTCATTTTTAATTCTGAATTAGAGGATATTACTATTGTAATCGCTTAAAAAGTTTTTAGCTATAATTTAAATTTTTTCCTGAGTACGGTTCTGAGCGCTTTCAAAATATCTATTGGATGAAGTCCTAACAGTATAAAAGTCAATACCGCAAAAAATATCCAACAATTTTTTACTACTATTAGGAATACTAATTAGAAATAATAAAATATTTCATAAATTAGTATTATTTTTTTATTAGGTACAACTTTCTATATTATGGATTAAAAAAAAATATTGGATATTTTGTGCTGTATTGATTTTTATCTCTCCTCTCACTTTCTCTCCTCCAATAGGTATTTTGAAAGCGTTCAGAGCCGTACTCAGGAAAAATTTTTAATGATAGCTAAAAACCTTTTTAAGCGATTACAGTAGTAATATCATCTAATACAGAATTAAAAATGACTAGATTTTGTCATAAAAATAGCAGAGACGTATTTAAAAAAATTAACCCGATGATGGCCCCTCGAAGACGAAACGTCGGATTGCAAAAATGTTGAAGCCATTGTACAGAGCGAAAAAAGTGGCATTGTAAATATGCAATTTATTTAAAATTCGTTTTCAAATAAAGCCAGAAAATATATAAAACGATTTTGCAAAATTTCGGGTTTTCGGATTTCGTGTCAACAGTAGACTTTGCAGTTAATACTTTGTATTGCTGAAATCTCAAATCATCCAGAGATAATTAATTATTTGTGCATTTGTAATTCGACTTAGTTGTTTATATCAATACTGTACAAAAATAAAGTTTTGGGTCAAACAATGAGACACAGTTTTTTTATTTTTTTCCGTAGAATTGAAAGGTGTAATCAGTTTTTGAATGTTTTTAAATTTAAACAAATTATCAACAATAAAAATCATTGTTGCAAGTCATTTTTTATTTTTTTGCATTTTTGAGCATGTTTTTGAACTGTTATTACAGATTTTTCTATTTCATCAAAAAGTATATGTCAAAACGAAAAAAATGATTACCGGCAGAACTCTGTACGATGATTTTTTTAAGTAGAATTTTTCTTTGAAAAAAAGTGTTTCAGGTCGAAAAAAATGAATATCTCAGAAACTTCTTGATTTTTTTGTCTAAAAAAATATTTAACACAGAGAAAGGTATACTTTCACGAAGTTTCGTCAAAATTAAATTATTTTTTTGGAAATGAGAAATAAAAAACCAAAATATCAGAAAAAAACCTGTATTTCGCATTTTTCTCGGAAATTTTGAGGGTATGTTAAAAAATGACTTCTACAAAAGTTGTAGATTTTTGCATGATCTACAACTTTTATATTATTTATATATCTAGATTTACTTCCATAAAATGCTTCGTTTTCGAAAAATATCTATTTAGATTTAGAAGTTATATCTCATGTCCATCTTCTTCATTTCAAACTACAAATTTAGAAACCATTCTTGCATCGTTCAAATCACAAACCGTTTGTAGACTGTTGGCATCGTGCATGCGTCGTAGAAATAGTTTGCAAACTCACTAATCTACAGAAACAAACCTGATATGCACAGTAGTCAACTGAAATTTTGTAATAAATCAGATAATAAAGAAATTATTAAAAACCAAAAAACACGTTACAATAATTGCTCAAAATAACTGCCATTTTGTTGAATGCACAGCATAGCTCTACGCCTTATTCCAGGAGAAGCACGAAGAATTTTAAATTCATTGTTCTTTAGCATATTAGGGGCCAAATTTATTTTTTCTAATCATTCTTCTCTGGTATTTATTTCGGTGTTATAAACGATACTATTTAAATGTCCCCATAAGTAATAATCTTGAGGATTAAGGTCAGGTGAACGAGGTGGCCAGGCAATGGGACCGCTTGGTCCAATCCACCTTTCTGGAAAATATTCGTTCAACCAGTTTTTCACTTTCCTACTATTATGAGCTGGAGCTCCATCGTTCTGAAAGTACATGTTTCCTTTAATATTCAGAGGTACATCTTCCAATAAATTAAACAATTCATTTTGTAAAAAATGTAAATAAGCTTCACTGTTTAGCCGATTTGGAATTTCAACAGGTCCAATTAATTTGTTACCGATAATCCCCGCCCACAGATTAACTGAAAACCTGTGTTCCATTTCTGGTGCAGGTCGCCTCATCTGTCCAGAGAATTAATGGAAGCAAGTTTTCATTATCAATGATCCACTGAGAAAATTCGATCCTACGCATAAAATCTTCATTTCTTAAGTCTTGTACCCTCTGATAATGATAAGGATCAAGGCCTTGGATAGTGACCATTCGTGAAAGCTAAAATGAGAGCTTTGGATTAGTTTTAATACACGTTTCTTACATTTCTCATTATGTACTGTTGTTCGTGGAATATTAGTGGCACTTGACACTGTGCGGATGCTGATATTAGGATGATCATCAAATTGAGTTAAGGCACTCTTGAGATTATGTAATAATAATGCATATCGCCACTGTAGTACGGTTGTGCTAATGGGAACGCCACCGAAGCGCGACGTCTTTATGTTGACGCTTATCCAAATCGCCAGATTCCTTCACAACGCATGTTTGGAAGAATTCACCAAAGATTGCGTGATACCGGTTCCTTGAGCAAACAGTGCCATTTATCCGGAAGACCAAGGTCGGTATCCACTCCTAGAGCAGAAGAAGAAATTCTAGCACTGGTAGAGCAGAATCCAGGTACGAGTGTGCGGAGAATATCAGCCGAGGTAGGAATTAGTGGTCCTCTTGTTTGGAGAATCCTTCACGAGCAACTGCTTTATCCATACCATGTGCAACGAGTACAGGCCTTAAATCCAATAAATGATCATCAAGCACGTTTGGTTTTTTGCCGCTGGTTTCTACGTCATGATGCTGAAGACCCTCGTTTTCTTGCAAACATTCTTTTTACTGATGAGGCCGGGTTCACAAGAAATGGAGTGTTTAATTTTCACAATACGCATATTTGGGCCGACGAAAATCCTCATGCTCTAATAGAATCTGGACATCAGGCACGTTTTTCATTAAACATTTGGATGGGTATTGTAGGTGACAGGTTTCTAGGTCCTGTTGTTTTACCAAACCGATTAACAGGCGCTGCTTACCTCAACTTTCTGCAGAACACACTGTATGAGTTTTTGGAAGACATTCCTTTGAATCAGAGGCAACAAATGTGGTTCCAGCATGATGGTGCTCCAGCTCATTTTTCCATGGCCGTTAGAGAGCATTTACACCAAACTTTTCCACATAGATGGGTAGGAAGGGCCGGACCTGTTTTATGGCCTCCAAGATCGCCTGATCTGAACCCTCTAGATTTCTTTGTTTGGGGATATTTGAAGACATTAGTGTATGGTACTCCTGTAAATAGCCTGGAAGAGCTGCAGCTACGGATTAATCAAAAGTGTCAAGAAATCCAAACCAAGGAGGGTGTTTTCGAAAGAGTTCGAATATCGTTGAGACGAAGATGTCGTACCTGCTTGGAAATGAACGGAGGGCACTTTGAACATGTTCTGTAACTTTGTTTTTTGTTTGTTAAAAGCTTCCTTTGTCGGTTTATTCCTAATAAAATAAAATGTTTGAAAAGCGAATTGTGGTCCATATCTCCGTAACCGATACTTTGCGGACCCATGTTTATTTAGACTTTTCTGCTTATTTTAGTTCATACTATTACCTCCTGAAATATTTTACACTCTTTTTTTAACACCCTGTAGATGTCCCTACACAAAATATGTTTGTACTAAATATTGTGCTACTGTTTTCATTCATAATATTTGGGAATTTTTATTACAACGAACTAATCACCCTGTGCACATATAAAAGCTTATGGCTGCGCTGTATACAGAACCTAACGAATGTGATAAAACATTATATAGCTTTATGAGAGGACATGATGAAAGAAAATGAGAAGGGGCTGCATATTTATATTTTATATTCCAAATTAGGATTAGATACTACTACAATTATGAAAAAAAAAATTGAAATTTGGAAACTAATACTTTGAAAAAAAGTTTACAATTTAACTGTAATGTATTTAAATATTCTATTAATTTTTCTTTCGGATATCAATGTAGCTTTGTCAATATACACACATTGAGAAAACTTTAAATACATTTGTAGAACTACTCAGTTATTTAGTATTTAGGTACAGTGTTGAAATATTGTACGAATGTTTTTTTCGTGTTAGAAAATAAATAATTTTTGTAATCGTTGTTATTCAAGTTGAACAAGGCAACAACAATGGCCCATACGCATTAACAGCGTCCTCTCATAAACAATTTATGTTTGGTTAAGTTGGAATGACGGCACTACGATGATCTTATTGGCATGTAAAAGGTGAAGATTACATTATTTATAAATTTTTAATTACTTCCTTCCCAGATAAAGTTTATTTTTCACGTCGTACGTTGGTCGTCGCGTAGAATACAACGTTATTTTATTTATTTGTTTCTAGACATTAGGAGGAAAATTTTTGTGTATTGCCATCTCATAACACATGACGAACAATTTTATACTTTGTTGACAATATACGTTCATAACAGGTTTATTTTCCAGATTAAATATAATGCAAAAGTGCGTTATTATTACCAGACGTTTTGGCATCACATCATCTCATTCCTTATCACTGTCTAATAACTCACACGAAGGTTGAATAGTTTACAAGTTATGGCCTTATAAACAAATTAACTAATTATTAGTCTGGACAATCCCGAGGATCTTCCACAATCGTACTGACTTTTTTCATGGTAGATTTCATAATAATACATTGAAATCTATAATTTTTTTCTTAATTTCAAATTTGCATCCTGGAAATTTTTATAATTTTTTAGCCTTAGTTGCAAAATGAAATATTCGACGCACGAGCATGATATAGTTATATATTATTACATATTCGGAAAGCTTATGAAAAGAGCTTTAAGTTAAAAAAAAAATCGTCAAGAGTCGTTGAAAAACAACGGAGTTACAGACTGAATAAATTTCAAGATTTCACGTTTACTTAACTGAGTATTGAGATGAAGTTTATGTTAATGATAATAACAACAATACAAAATTAATAAAATAAAATAATAATGATGACATAAGTGATTATAATTTTTTTATATAATTCATTTTCAGTATCATCACCTGACCTAGGTACTAGTCAATTTTTCTGCAGTATTCACAATTATTCATAATATTTGTTTAACATGCGAAACATAATTTTTCCAGTTATTTACTCACTTGCCCTTTGTTAGATTCACTAAGAATAATCAGGATATTCGCATTAAGAGAGCGTGATATACAATATTTATTACACATGCTAGATTGATGCGTTCTATGAGATTAAATATAGACTGACTCAGTGAAAGTACTGTACACTGTATGTGCCTTGCTTTTAGCGAAATTAGCATAAGTACTCTATTTCGATGTTTAAATATTAAAATAAATTAAGTACTGTCTTAACTGTAATAACTGTTTTTTTTTTGTAACTTTCATGATAATGTATCATTCTGATACATATTGCCGTTTTATTACGAATTTACCTAGGAGTAAAGAAAATTTAAAAATACTCTTAAATTGTGAATAATTTTTGCTGCGACGGAACACTAACTGACAAAAAAAGGAAAGTCCTCTCAGTATTGAAAAGAAAATTTTCTACCTATGGATCCTCCCTCACCCTCCCTCAATTCCCTCCAAAAATTAAAAAAATCCAAACTGGCTAGATTGAATCCACTCTATTTTTTGTTTAAAACAATAACAATTAGGATCAACAGCAGTATGATTTGTTGACAAATTTAACTTATGTTTAACATTCAAATTTTTGCAATTACTACAACATTTTTCGGAATTTGTATACATTTTATTTTCATGGTTTCCAAAAGAAATAAGACATATAATCGGCACTACGGCATTATTCTTTAAATGATCATACTTGTATTCTGTATGTTGTACCGAAAATAAAGGCATTTATTATTATTATTATTACACTTGTATCAGCGGGAGATGTTAAAATATTCCCTAAGGTAACACTTTTTCCATCCTAAATAAATATATTCTTTTGTAACAAACTCTTGAAAAATCTTCGGTGAAGTTTCTATGACGATATTACAATATTCTTTGTTTTTAGATTTTGTTTTCCAAATGATTATCTGACTTTAACAAAGATATGAAGTCAGGATTTTCAACTGCATCTTTATACACTCCATAGATTCTGGGATTTATTTTTTTTGGGTTCGCTTACATCATATATTTAGCCTATCTTTTGAACTAAAGTATCTTTAAGAACTTGAGAGTCATTATTACCGCAGGCAATCAACAGACTTTATTAACTTGATACTGTTTTATATTAATATTAAATGTTCCAGGATTAAGGTTTGTTTTAACATTTTTTTCTATTTGCAAATTTGAAACAGATTTTTGCATTTCACTAAAATAACATGGCCGGTGGTAAATTGTGTATATTGTTTTTAGATTAGCAATGTCACTATAAGAAATTGTCGGTCTTCCGAGATCGGTATCTATAACACTTACAGTTTTTATCTCCTCCAACTTTATGTTTTGCAAACTAATGTTATATTCCATTTCCCTTAATAATTTATTTAGTAGCACTTTTTCTCTTATTATTCATTTTCTATCTGTAACACTAGCACATCACAGGTTTTTACTACGCCCATCACCTGAACTGACTGTTTTTACATTATCCAGACAAGATCTACATTGCCAGTTCTTCTTTTCTATGTGAAATACTAATGCCATCTGGTCAAAACACTCTAGATGCATAAACACATTGCATTTTGCTGTATTACACTTCAAACCACGGATGGAAAAATTACGTTAGCACTATATTTTCTATGAAACCACGTTTATCCACCAACAAACCATACACTTTACATTTCTTTTCGGGTTTTTCAGGCTCGTCGTCCGGAGCTGATATCTGCCGAGCCGCCATTCTTGATATGATATTTCTGTGATGCCTATACTTCTTCGTTCTATGAAGATGCAGTCGCGGTGACGTTCCAGCACTTGAAAAGTCAAGTGTCAGAAACTAGGTTAATTATCGGGATCATACCGATTGCGATACGGATGACATCTACATGCATTAACTTTGCTCTGCTCAATTGCTATAATTATTACCCAGCATATACGGTTCGTGAGCTGTCTGTTCAACAAATTTAACTCGTTTCCAGAATGCACTATGCGATTTTTTATATGTCCTTGCAACGATAATACTACTCTTTTTATTTGTTTGTATTTTATGTATGACATAGTAGATGCTACTAAAAATTTGCCATTTTGTTGCAATTGTTTCGATATAAGCAATCCAGTTAGTTCAAAGTGATCGGAGTGTAATCAGATCAGTGAACAATAAAACTCGTCTATTAAAAATTGTGGCTTTAAGGCTTTCTTATGTAAAATTGTATCAAGTATGTTATTTAACACTTTGATATTTATTGATGATAAGCTGTAATGTCTGTGTTTATAATAACAAAATGCAATCCAGTTGGTTGAGCTCAAACGATTTATGGCAGTTTCAGTTTTGTCAGTTCTTGCAATAAAGTCACATAGATCACTGTTCTAAATTTTATATTAACATAATATAATAAGACTTGATTTTTACGAATTTTTGAAATTTGTAAAAACTTTATAGCCACAACTTTCTGCGAAGAATTTCACTGTAAACTCAAATTCGCGGTTCCGAGAAATCATCATCATTTCTTTGTCAACTTTATTTTTTATTAATTACAAAGCATATTTGAAGACTTTCCCCGATGTGTTAACTATAAAAAAATTCAGTAACAAAAACATATATTTTTTTATGTACCTACACCTGTCCTGAAAATATTACAATAGTACGAACACCCTGTACAAGGTTTTATGTCGTAATATGATATTACTTAAAACCCAGAAAATTAAGGTGGGGTGACATTTATAACCAATAATAATAATACATTATGCGGTACTGAATGAAATTCAGTTTTTCTTGCAAATGCATTTTATGGGCATGAAACTAGTAAACATATTTTGCTTGTAAAATGTCTGGATAGGTACTCTAAATATGACATTTTTTAAATTTTAGTCAGTGGCGTATCATTTATTTCGAAATAGATTCTCTATAATAGTAATTGTACAGCACTAGATTTTTTAATCAACTGAAACGGTACCTGATGATCCAGGATGTTATTCATCATTTAAAATCAGAAAGCAATTGCTATATAGATTTTGGCTAAAACTAAGCTCAATTTTGTTTAAATCCAATTCAAAAGTATTTTGAAAGTAGGTAAAGCTTCTGTTGACAAATTTTTACTAAAACGACTATTAATTTTCATCATAGAATCTAGTTGTGAAAGGCCCATACCTTAGCAGACATCCTGTATATGTATAACGTAGTTGTGTTAAAATATGTTTTTAAAATAAAGGTTAATAATGACGTAGTTTTCCTTACTTATATTAGAAAAGTTACTTTTGTGGTCACTTTTTTAGTATTTTGAGTTCTATGTTCTGTTATCTACAGGACATTCCATGATACTCTGACAGATTTGATTATTTGTGGCCAGATTTTGAATTTGTTTGAGGATTGCTATTAAGACGGCTTGGGACTGTGTTAGCATTATTTGTCATTAACAGTTACATGGGTTAACAGCACAAATTTATGATTCACATTATTTGCATACAGAAGTCGTTTATTTCGTGGACAATTTCATCGGGATTTTTTTGTCGCAATGTTACCACCAGTAAGCCTAATACCATGCTAAAACAGTATTGGGGGATGGTGAAAAAATAATCGAAATTGTTCATTATTATTATTATCAGCCGCATGCATCGGACACTCATTGAACATAAAAATTAGATCATATAATAAAAATATTCAGTAGAGCTTTTTGTTTTATGTATATGACTCGATAGGAATCCCAACCCACAAAATCGCACCACGTCAAGATATTTTAAATTTCTTTATATTTAATATACATGGTGTTAACAAAATAAATACTCAAAATTGGAGAGTGTGTAATATAGCCCATTAAAGGGATAACTCAAGAAACAGTTTTTATTTCAAAACGGTTTAATATTAAACACGAAATTTATATGCTTAATAATCGGTATAACATACAAATCAAAAGGGGAAAAGGGGCCTAAGAAAATGCAAATGGGGCAAATTTTACAATTTTTTTTGTACGCAATTTTTCCTACTTCCTGAACCGAAATTATAAAAATTTGTCATGTTTTGAATTAATCAATCTTCCTTTTTTTGCTTTCAGGAAAATCACGGACAGTAGCAATCGACACACATGGTGAGTTATTATTAATTTTTAAACTTTAGTACTCCTAGTATTGCATAATTGACATAAATTATTGGAAAGGAACCCAATAATGTACTTCATCATTTATTTATTTCATAAGCACTGATCTGGGATTGAGCAAATCGTTTTGCTTTTGAAGCTTTTGAAGACGTTGGTGTTAACGATTACATACAACCACTTAATCGGTGTTACCATTCTTTTGTTGATTCCTATGACTTGCGTATTCGTACTCGGGAATAATCGAGGGGTAAAGCGCTCCCTGAATTCTGTACAAAAACTTCTCTATACTTCGTCAAACTTCCTCGGACCTTCTCTAGACTGCGTCGTAATTCTTCCACATAAATGTTAACATTCTCCGCATTTTTCTATAAAAGATAATACTGCGCATGTGTTCACCGTTCACGCATGCGCAGTTTGGTTCCAACTTCCCGACTTCCTCTAAACTTCCTCCAGACTTCCTCAACTTCCTTGGAATTCCTAAAAATTTCCTCGACTTCCTTCGGAATTTCTATCATTCGGAATTCCTTTCAACTTCCTCAACTTCCTTATAACTTCCTCCAACTTCTTCCCGACTTCCTGGGGACATGTACAAAAACTTCCTCAGCGGTTTACCCCTCGGGAATAATGCATTAGTAAATATAATTGCTGAAAAATAAAAAAAGAAACAAAAGTACAATTTTTTTTATGCCGTACTTATAGGATGAAACGAATAAGGTGCGAACGGTAGCACTTATAGGTACTCGTAGAGGAGGCAAAGAGGAGGTGGATTTGTTTTAGCTTAATATTTTCCAGTTTGAGAAAACGTTATAGGGAATAAAAAAATAAGTTATTAAAATGGGCGCCAACCTAAAAAAGTGGTATGAAATCTATAACCTCCATAACGGTTTTCTCACCCTGTAGGTAGGATGTGGAGAATTAAATAACACAGTTAAAAAAATAGATGTATATTTCTCACAAATCCTGTCCTTGAAGGTGGACGGTGATTGTACAACACGATGTCAAGGAAACTAGTTCGGCAACAAGGGTTGAAGGTAAAAGTTCCGCAAGTGATCTTTAGTTTTTTCTCTTCTTTATCTCTATAGTTTTTCCGAAGTCAGTTGAATATGCAAAAAAACGCCTGGCAATAAAATTTAATGAGTTTCATAGGCGTCCCTAAAAAAGTTTTCTGCTAAAGGTAAAAAATTATAATAATTTGTATATAATGTGCAGAAAATTTCTGTTATATGTTGATTTGGCCAACATCATATTTTAATTATTTATTAATTTTATTATATTGATGGTAAAATTCGTTTTATTCCGTTTCAAAAGATATTGATAGAAGGTGCCTATAATAAATTAAAATTACCTGAATCACACCAAATTCCGCATTGCTGCACTGCACTGCTGGGCAATTTATCAACCACTTGTCAACAGCTGAGATTTATTGCCCAGTGGCCCAATGCAGCTGTCTTTGTTTTACCGGATTTTGAATTCAAAGTGGTTTTAAAATCGTTTCGTACCGGTTTTTATTAGATTCATCTAAATCTTTTTGATTGGCTGTCCAAAGCGAATTAAACATCAGACTGGTAAATTGTTACTCCATCATAATCGAACAATTTCGGTACATGACCAAAATTATGGATCCAAACTTCTATCTACTTAAATACGTCTCCAAGGTTTTTCCTTAGGAAACGGAATTAGATTAGATTTTTCATAAAAATCTGTTATAGAAAGAAACAAGGAACATTTCAGTAAAAAATCCGCGTTAAAGGTCGAATAAGAAGTTACTATAGATAGTCCAGTCATTATAGACATGAAACAACCTGTTTTGGGAAAAAAATACTATTTTCTCTAGCATTTTCACATAGTAGGCATCTTTCATGGTGACAGTTTCATTGTAATGGTACTAATGATTGTCACTTTCGCATCATTTAAATTCTTACGTTTCTTTATTTTCTTAGTTGTGATCTTACATCATGAGCAGACGCTCTTCTTACACTCGCAGTAGGATTACGTTAAAAAAATCCTACAATTACTTCGTCTAAATCATGCCTACGCCTCCTTGGACAGCCAAATTCACGATATCTTGGAGTTAGGGCTCCTGATTCCGTCGTTCTTGCATGAACACTCACACAACAATCTTGCAGAAGGTTGCATTCTACCAGGGAAACGTTGCCGATACTATTTTTGAGCTGCCAGACTATTTCCATTACTGAAACCATAAATAAAATGTATATCGGCATATTCACGGTTAGTAAAAGCTTAATGGTTCATGGTTGTAAAAAAATTACTATTTTTGGCTCTATTTTGGCCCACTTTCACCAAAATTAATTCGCAATACGCTCAGTATAAATTATAGTTCTGTATTGTTACCGAAATTCTCTCCACTGATTATAATCCGTTAAATAGCCTCTTCTAAATATGCAATATATTCGCCTACTTATAAAAATTACACTGAATTAATTAATCTTTTTTTTTTGCTTTCAGGACAAGCGCTGACACAAACAATCGACACAAAAGGTGAGTGTTATTATTCATTTTTAAACTTTAGCATTCCTAGTACTGCATAATTGATAGAAATCATTGGAAAGGAACACAATAATGTACTCCATCATACATTTATTTCATAACCACTTACATGGGATTGAGCAAATCGTTTTCATAGAACATATGTAATTTGCTGCGTTTTTCCGTTCAGTAGAAAACAAATTCTCACACTACCCGCTTAGGAGCCCTTCCATCCCACATAAACGAAAATTTAATTGTTTTAAAAGAGACACTGTGAAACAGTACCTATCCAGTTATCTAATAGAAAACTCAAACAGTAATAATTAAATAATGACAAATGAAATACACAAAAATAAGTAAATTTTCTGTCTGCTCATCTGACTTTTACAGCGTTTACTCAAAATTTCCTCCATTGGTGCCCAAACACGCCTCAACACACTTGTGGCAAAAGTGTCCTTCATTGCATTTTTTCCTATACCATTCGCAGAATCCTATGCGTGTTGGTAAATCGGTTTTTCATGCAAATGCATTTTATGGACATGAAACTAGTAAACATATTTTGCTTGCAAAATGTCTGGGGATTCTAAACATGGCCTCTTTTTTATTTTAGTCAATGGCGTATCATTTAATTCGAAAAAGATTATCTGTAATAACAACTGCACGTCACTAGATTATTTAATAAACTGAAACTGTACCTGATGATATATATGTATTTTTCAGGATTATATTCATCATGTAAAATTTTTCGACATCAAGTTTTTGTGGTCAATATTGTTGATGACGTGCTAATGGGTTTAGGACTAATGGAAGATGGTTTCCATCCAAATCTACAAGAAGTGTTATTGCTACTAGACAAGATGAAATAATAATGTCAATGTCATTATCTCATGATCAAGTACGAAGAGCAACGGTATGAAGATGTTTTACTCCCAGCTTTATCTGAGTCAGTCATACTTTTGAATCTGGAGAATGTGGATGTTCACGAAGTGAAGCTGATTGAAGTTATTGGAAAATGTCAGTCTATATCGTGTGTGAAGACACCCCGGCAAAATCCAACAGTGTCACTGAAGGTGAAGTTCCTGCCAGCTTGAAGATTCTGGAAGAAAAGGCAAAACCATGCTTGAGCAATTTATAGCTAAGGTGTTTTAATAATCTTTTATCGAAATACAAAGATGTATTTGCCCTATCAGAAGACAACTTAGGAACAACTGACATAGTCCAGCACAAGATCAACACTAGTGATCATGCACCTATTAATCAAGGCAAAGAGTTCCACTGACTAAACAAGAAGTAAAAAACCTTCTAAAGAACATGGAACATCAAAGTGTAATTGAACCATCGAACAGCCCATGGAGTTCACAAGTAGTGTTAGTCACCAATAAAGACCGTTTTACCGTATTTTGTGTTGACTGCAGAAGGGTAAATGACATTATAAAGAAAGACAGCTATCGTCTACCCAGTATCGATGACACTAAAGACACCCTGGCAAATGCAAATTGGTTGTCGACGCTGGACCTTAAAAGTCAGATAGAAGTTGATCCAAAAGACAAAGAAAAGACGGCTTTCTCTACTGAAACAGGTTTATGGCACTTTAATGTCATGCCGTTTGGCCTCAGCAATGCTCCGGCCACTTTCGAATATCTCATAGAGATTGTATTACAAGGATTTATCTGGAATACCTGTCTTGTATTCCTCGACGACGTCATTATCTTGGACAAGACATTTGAAGAACATCGATGATGTTTTCGAGAAGATTAAGGAGCTAATCTAAAATCTTTCAAAAGCAAGTCGAATAACTGGGTCATGTTATATCACCAAATGGTGTTAAAACTGATCCGAGAAAAACTGAAACTGTACGAAGCGGGCCTGTTCCTAAGGACAAACATCATTTAAGAAGCTTCCTAGGTCTGTGCTCCTATTAGAGAGATTTGTTCGAGAGTTTGCAGATCTTGCTAGTCCATTACACCGACTAACTGAAAATGATCAACTCTATGATTGGACTCCAAAATAACAGCAGACATTTGAAAAACTTAAATACCGATATTAGTCTATCCACGACCTGGTGATGCAGATGCTAGCAACACTGGAATCGGAGGCGTCTTACCACAAATGCAGGATGAAGAGGAAAGAATAATAGCTTACTTTAACAAGGCATTGTCAGAACCGGAGAAGAACTACTGTATGACCAGGAAGGAGTTATTAGCCATTGTGAAAACTGTAACGCACTCCCATAAATATCTCTATGGACAATGGTTCAAACTGAGAACAGACCATGCCTCCATGAAATGGTTATTTCAATTTAAGAACCCTGAAGGTCAGATAGCTCGTTGGTTACAAATTTTACAAGTATATGACTTCACTATTGAACATAGAAGAGGACGACTTCATGGGAGCACAGATGCAGTACCAGATGACCGTGTCCCGAAAGATGTGCACATGCAACTGAGCTGAGACAAAAGAGTTTGGGAACTTGTCCCGAAGAACAACAATTGTAACGGAAACAACTTACTGAAGACCAACGGAATGATGACAGTCTAAAATCGTCTATTAGTTGTAAAGAACATGGAACTCGACCAAAATGGACAGAAATATCGGATCAATCATCGACGTTAAAAAAATACTGGGCAATATGGGACTCCCTTATCTTAAAAAATGGGTTACTTAAGAGGGAGGGGGAAAGTCAAGACGGTAAAGAAGTATGCAAACAGGTCATTCTTCCAAGGAATTGAGTAAATGAAGTGCTGAGAGAAATCCATAGTGGAGTAGGTGGAGGGCAGTGTAGCGAAATTAAGCTTAGTGTGCTCCGCATATACGTTTGTTTACTTATTTGTTTCATGATATTTCTAGAATATGTTCTGTTTTTTCTATTATATTCTTAGATGCTTAAATATTATTCTATACTGTTCTTAGAAACCCATGGAAAATATGAAAAACAAGGAAAACTATATAAACGGACACGCTGACGCGCGGGGGTGTTTTTGAAGTGTTTGAGGTTAAATTACATATTATTTGTCATTGTGAATTGTCAAAATTATAAGCTGTGTGTGTAAAGTTTGTGAAAATTTGTTTTAAATAAAGCAAATTCGGTACAATATTAATGTGTCAGATGAACTCACAAACGAAACAAACCACGAACTACAACGTAAATTCTGATGCCCCCGCTGCTTCAGCGTCTTATTTACTCGAAGTACCAAATTATTATTATGATTATGTTTAATTTAATTTTTTTTGTGTTTATAAAAACCAATTTGTAATTACGCTTAACAGTAATTATTGTTCTGTATTGTTACCGAAATTATTCTCTGATTATAATTCCTTAAATAGCCTAGCTCTTCTAAATATGCAATATTTTTATACGCGGGTGCGCAAATGGCTCCATCTGTCCCGCGTAAAATGTATTTTCTGGTCGTGATGATACGACGAAGAACAGCTGGGTCGTTTGTCGGTTGTCGGACCCATGACACACTGATGAGGACTAATAAGTCCGAAACCGGTCTGTGCCTGGTGGGTTAAACTGACAAACGATCCTAGCTGTTGCACTAGGTGTTGCGAGTATAATTCAATGCCGGTAGGGGCATATAGCTCTCGGAGTAGTTGTTTCTCGTAACACTGACACTTCAATGCAATATTTTTGCCTGCTTATAAAAATTTACTGTTAACATTGAATTAATCAATCTTTCCTTTTCTGCTTTCAGGACAACCACTGGTACAAACAGTTACCACAGAAGGTGAGTTATTAATTTTTAAACTATAGTATTCCTAGTACTGCATAATTGACAGAAATTATTGGAATGGAACACAATAATGTATTCCATTATTCATTTATTTCGTAAACACTTACTTGGGATTGAGCAAATTATTTTCGTAGAACATATGTAATTTGTTGCGTTTTTTCGTTCAAGTTGGGAAGCTTTTGAAAGGCGTTGTTGCTCTTAACGATTACATATAGGTAACCACATAGTCGACGTTACCATTTCTTTGTGCATTCCTATGACTTGCGTATTCGTACTCGGAAATAATGCTTTTGTATGAGCAAAAATGGGACGATTTCATATGTGTGTCGAACACTTAAATTTTTAAAATTGAATTAATGGAAATAACAGGGTGTTCTCGAGGGTGTCCTAGTTGCTCTAAATGAACCCTTTAAAATATCAATCATTTATGTTACTATTTGGTTTCACCAACTACGGACCAAACATAAAATTTATCATTTCTCAAAAAAAAATAAATAAATAAAAAAGAAACAAAAGTATATTTTTTATACAAGGTATAGAGATCACATTTATAGGGAGGTTACATTTCACCTTTAGAAATGTAGTGGCAACTTACTAGGTCTCAAGATCTGGTTAAGAGTCAAGAGTTCCAGAGAATATAGATCAGGACAGAGCATTACATGAGAGTGACAGTAGTCAAGGAAATTATATAAATAAAATAATAAACAAAAATAATTACATAATTAAAGCAACATAATCTTGAATTGTAACGTTATAAAGATAAATACTATTTCCATATTTCCATATTCAATTAAAAACAAATATAGAAGAGATACTAAGATCTTCACAGAAACATATAAGTATATACAGTGTAGGAAAGTACCGATGGTCTATCAGAAGTTACGTGAGAGCGATAAAGTAAGCCATAGAAATCCATGTGATAGACAAGGATGGCTATAATGAAGGCGTCTAATAGTTAACGCCCATTTCGCCCTTCCACAAATAAGATCCACTTCTTATTTGACACCATGCTGAAATAATATTGCCAGATGGTGGAAATTTTTTGTGTATATATAAAAACCAATTCGTAATTAGTATTCGCTTAGTATGAATCATAGTTCTGTATTGTTACCGAAATTCTCTTCTCTGATTATAATCCGTACAATGCCTACCTCTTCTAAATATGCAATATATTTGCCTACTTATAAGTATTTACTGTCTATATTGAATTAATCAATCTTTTTTTTTTTGGTTTCAGGAGGAGCAGTGACACAAACATTCGACACACATGGTGAGCTATTATTAATTTTTAAACTTTATTGTTCCTGCGTAATTGACAGATATTATTTTAAAGGAACACAGTAATGTATTCCATCCCTCATTTAGTTCATAAGCACTTACTTGGGGTTGAGCAAATAGTTTTCGTAGAACATATGTAATTTGTGGAAGATGAACGTTTGTATTAAAAAATAAAAAATAAAATTTTTTTGTACAAGCTATAACTTTGAATAGGGGGCTACATTTTACCTTTAGAAACATATAAGTTTATTTTCTTAAATTCCATAGTGAACAGAATTATTTTTAACCTTTTTTTCATAATTTTTCATATTCCGCTACTAGACAGTGTGACATTAAACAACCTCCCGCGTTAGTCGCAGCGCATACACACTTGGGCACTGCGGTATGCATTGTTGTCAAGTTTTTAGTAGAAAGCAAATTTTCACACCACCCGCTTAAGAGTCCTGCCATCCACATACACAAAAATTTAATTCATTTAAAAACAGATACACTNACTGTGGCATTCACCACACAAAATTTGAGAACTATTGATTTACAACTCTAAGTGATATTAACAAAAAATGATAAAAAAAATTCAACTTCAACACCCTGTATTTCGAAAATGGTTCAGATTTCGAAATAAGTTTATATAGTAAAGTCCCTTTAATTTTATCGGATCTACATTTTCCTGAATTTTTTCAGAATAAAAATGGGACACCCTGTATATGTACACTAATGCAAACAATTAAAGGGTCAAAAAACTTTCCGAAATTTTTCCGTGATTTTTGACAGACTGTATTTAGGCGAAAAATGGTCGTTTCGGGAATTTAAAAAAAAAATTTTGAAGCTCTAAGATTCTAGTTTTTAGATCTTTCGGTTGAAAATTTTTAGGAGCTACAGTTATCTTGCAATTCTAAGAAAAAGCGCTACAAAAAATTTTGCAAATTTTTTTATTTCTTTTTCTGGGTCCAAGGACTTGGAAACATTTTTTTCCGCCGAAGCCATTGCATGGACCAGATAGCTTGTTTATGCAGCTTCAATTTCCTTGATAGTCTGTAACTCCGTTGTTTTTCAACGAATTTTGACGATTTTTTTTTTAACTTAAAGCTCTTTTCATAAGATTTCCGAATATGTAATAATATGTAACTATATCACGTGCGTGCGTCGTATATTTTATTTTGCAACTAAGGCTGAAAAATAAAAAAGCTTTCCAGGTTGCAAATCTGAAATTAAAAAAAATGATATTTTAATGTATTATTATGAAATGTACCATGAAAAAATTCAATGCGATTGTGGAAGATGCTCGGGATCGTCCAGACTAATAATTAGTTAATTTGTTTATAAGGCCATAACTTGTACACTATTCAACTTACCGATTCCAGATTTTGTGTGAGTTATTAGACAGTGATAAGGAATTAGAGGATGCGATGTCAAAACGTTCTGGTAATAATAACGCAGTTTATAAATGTTTAATTCAAAAGTCATAAATAAACTTTTTCTGTTTATAAGTTTTGATCTAATCAATATTTTTTGACGCTTGATGGCTAGGTTTGTAGGTCTGTTGAAAATACTCAGTTGGTGTTTAATGTCATCTCTTAAAAATAAAGGGCGTTTCTGCATATTCTCATTTCTCATTCCTTTATTATTAATGCGAGCAAATAATTCAATTTTGTTATCAAACAAATACCATTACATTACGGAAATAAAAACAAAAACAAACAAATACTTACATAGTAGGTACTCAAATTGTCAGTGGCCGCCTGGATTTTTCCGAATTGGCCGAAACCGAAACTTCGGTCGGTCACTAAATAATACATTATGCAGTAATGAACATCAGTTTTTCTTGCAAATGCATTCTATGAACATCAAACTAGTAAACATATTTTCTGGTAAAATATCTGGGGATTCTAAATATAGTATCTTTTTTATTACTAGATTTTTAATCAACTGAAACTGTACCTGATGATATGGTCCAGGATCTTATTCATCATGTAAAATTAGAAAATAATTGCTATATAGATTTATTTTGGCTAAAACTAAGTTCAATTTTTTAAATTTCAACACCATGTATCTTGAAAGTAAAGCGTATGTTAACAAATTTTTATTGAAACTACTGCCATTAATTTTCATCATGAATCTCGTTGTGAAAAAAAATTTGGTTGTTGGGTTAACGTTTATTTCGTCGAGAGTTTCATCGTGGATTTTTTGGTCGCAATATTACCATTAGTAATCCTGACACCATGCTAAAATAATATTGCCAGATGGTGGAAATTTTTTGTGTATATATAAAAACCAATTCGTAATTAGTATTCGCTTAGTATGATAGTTCTGTATTGTTACCGAAATTATCTTCTCTGATTATAATCCGTAGAATGCCTACCTCTTCTAAATATGCAATATATTTGCCTACTTATAAGTATTTACTGTCTATATTGAATTAATCAATCTTTTTTTTTGGTTTCAGGAGGAGCAGTGACACAAACATTCGACACACATGGTGAGTTATTATTAATTTTTAAACTTTATTGTTCCTGCATAATTGACAGACATAATTTTAAAGGAACACAGTAATGTATTCCATCCCTCATTTAGTTCATAAGCACTTACTTCGGGTTGAGCAAATAGTTTTCGTAGAACATATGTAATTTGTGGAGGATGAACGTTTGTATTCTTGTAATTGATTTGATGGAAATAACAGGGTGTCCTCGAGGATGTCCTAGTTGCTGTAAATGTATTTAGCAACCCTTTAAAATGACAATAATTTATGTTACTATCCACGAACCAAACATAGAATTTACCCTTTCTCAAAAAATTAAAAAGAAACAAAAATACAATTTTTTTGTACAAGCTATAACTTTGATTAGGGAGGTTTCATTTTACCTTTAGAAACATATAAGTTTATTTTCTTAAATTCCGTAGGGAACAGAATTATTTTTAACCTTTTTTTTTCACAATTTTTCATATTCCTTCACTGGACAGTGTGACATTGAACAACCTCCCGCGTTAGTCGCAGCGGATACACACTTGGGCACTGCGGTATGCATTGTTGTCAAGTTTTTAGTAGAAAGCAAATTTTCACACCATCCGCTTAAGAGTCCTGCCATCCACATAAACAAAAATTTAATTCATTTAAAAACAGATACACTATGAAACAGTACGTAACAAGTTAATAATGATAAATGAAATAACGTAATAACATTAATGATAAATAGAACGGCGTTTTAAATTTGTTATTCTAAATTTCGTGCCCTCTAAGTTTGTCCTCGTCTAATATTAGCATATTGCTATTCAAAGATCTGATAATCTCTTAAATGTTAATCCAATCTTACACATATAGTTATTACGATCTCAATTGGAACCGCATAAAAAGATTTAACTCATAAATTCTACGGAATCCGTAGACGTCCAGAAAAATTTAGCCCTGTCTCGTCTAGATATACTATATTCCGAGCTATATTACCATATAATTACCAAACGATTGTCAAGTTTTTTTATGTTTAAAATCGCATTGTAATAAAGCATGTCGTAAAATATGTAAAGATTTAAAATTATAATCAGGATAATCGCTTAATTTAAAGTTTTAGTAGGAACTGCATTTTCTTTATAGGTACATATTATAAATTGTTCGCCACATTACATCTGGTAAAATCGTCAATTTTCTTTAATTTTGTATTTTTCCGTTTCCTCTTTTACCGTGATCAATCCTTCTTTAATTACGGGATAAATTGTCATTTTTGATTTCTTAGTTAATTCCTTAATCCGTTCCTAACTTTTTTATAACATTGTTCACTATTTTCAATTTTCAAACATTCATATACAGGGTGTTTTCATTTTAAATTTGGAAAATGCGCAGGAATGTATTCCCTATCAAAAATTAAGTGTAGTTTGCTCTATAAAAATTTTTTTTGAAAGCCTTTGTTTTGGAGATACAGGGCGTTGAAGCTTAAAAAAAATGAACACTTTTTGACATATCTCGGCTATCCACGAGTAAATTTGATTTAAACTTGGTACACATTATGCGTATTGGGGGTTCTCATAATTGACAGAATTTAGTCCCATCGCATTAGCCAGTGGCGTGCAAAGGGGGGATGCGTGGCCCCTTTTTTAAAAAAAAAGTACGCCATTGAGTTTTTCGAAGAATGTAAAGTAAATTTAAATACTACCATACAAAAGCAATCTAAAAGGTCTCTTGGTATTTTTCGATAATACGCAGCGTTCATGAGATTCTTGGACTATTAAGATTTCAATGCATGAAAAAAAAAAAAAATACGACATTGAGTTTTTCGAAGAATGTAAAGTAAATTTAAATACTACCATACAAAAGCAATCTAAAAAGTCTCTTGGTATTTTTCGATAATACGCAGCATATAAAGAAATTTCGGGAGAAATGCATACGGTCGTGTGCTTTAAGATTTACAGGTTCCAATTGACATCGTAACAACATACTTCCTTGTTTCTTACTTGTCGCTCGGAATAATCCATCTGATAATCGACTTGTTGCAGCAACATCCTTTTCTCCAAGAAAAAGTAGGCTCTAACCATATCAACTCTTTCTTGTGTTACATGATTTTTCGCAATGTCAAACTTATAAATGAAAACACAAGAATTACACTATATCGTCACTAAACATTGCAATTACTAACTTTATTATTACACTAAACAAAGCACTTTACTAGTTTCAGTTTTACTATAAATTTAAACTAAAAAAACTACGGTATTATAGAAATTCTATTTCGAGTCTAATAAACTAATATATACTTCACTACTTCACTAAGTGGTGACGACGTATTCGGTCATTCTCGTTTCGCCAAATTAATGTAGTAGTTTCTTTTTTACCCGTTTACCATTCATTGTCATATTACAGGTGTAAAGTCAGCTGGCATATTTCACTCGTGTAAACAATGATCAAGCACATGCTGTTACAAAGGTATTGGTCACTCTCTCTTGCAGAACTGGACTTCACATAGTAAAGGTTACTAATGACGTTATTACTTATATTAGAAAAGTCACTTTTTGGTCACTTGGTCACTTTTCTAACATTTTGAATTCAAGCTCTGTTATCTACAGGGAAGTCCATAATGGACTGACAAATTTAAGTATGCAATAACTATTTTAGTTGAGGTCCGATTTTGAATTTGTTTGAGGATTGCAAATAAGACGGCATGAGAGGGATAGATTATTATCATTATTTGTCATTAACAGTTACACGGGTTAACAGCGTGTATTTATGTTTCGCATTATTTGCGTACAAATTCGGTTGTCAAGTCAACGTTCATTTTGTGGACAGTTTCATCGTGGATTTTTTTGTCGCCATATTACCATCAGTAAGCCTAATACCGTAATAAAACAGTATTGCGGGATGGTGGAAAAATAATCGAAATTGTTCATTATCAACTGCGTGTTGATCATATAATAGAAATACCCGGTAGAGCTTCTGTAAGAGTCGGTTTGTTTTATGTATTTGACTTTCGATAAGAACCCAACAAAATCGCTTTACATCAAGGTATTTTAAATTTTTTTATATTTAATATATTAATGTGTAAGATGAAGTGACGAACGAAACAAACCACGAACTACAGCGTAAACCTAATGCCCCGCTATATCCAGCGTCTTATTTACTCACCGATGTGTGAAATTATTATGACTATGTTTTATTTAATATTTCTGTGAATATAAAAGCCAATTTGTAATTCCGCTTAGTATGAATTGTGGTTTCGTATTGTTACCGAAAATTTCTCCACTGACTATAATCCGTTAAATAGCTAGCCTACCTCTTCTAAATATGCAATATATTTGTCTACTTATAAAAATTTACTGTTTACATTGTATTAATTAATCTTTCTTTTTTTGCTTTCAGGAGGACTAGTGGATCAAAGAATCGACACAGGAAGTGAGTTATTATTAATTTTTCAACTTTAGTATTCCTAGTGCCGCATAATTGACAGAAATTATTGGAAAGGAACACAACAATGTTAATGTATTCCATCAATCATTTATTTCGCAGGATTCTATACGTGTTGGTAAATCTTTCAGCGCCTGTATTTACTGAACATGATATAGATATACTGAGTGAAGCTTGTGTGTGTTGAGCAGTCATACGATATATTAGTCCGTGGCGTATTATTTATTTCAAAAAAGATTCTCTATAATAACAATTGCACGAAATTACATTTTTTAATCAACTGAAACTGTACCTGAGGATACGACAAGAATGTTATTCATTATGTAAAATTAGAAAACAATTGCTATATAGATTTTGGCTAAAAGAAAGTTCAATTTTTTAAAATTCAACACCCTGTATCTTGAAAGTAAAGCGCCCGTTAATAAATTTTTATTAAAACTACTGTCATTAATTTTGTTGAATCTAGTTGTGAAAGGCCCATTCTTGAAGTCTAGTGATGAAAATTTTTATTTTTACTAACCAGATGCCTTTTTGAAACTTTCTATACAGAATGTTTCACAAAAGAATGATGTAGATGATGGTGATGTAGATGATGGTGATGTAGATGATGGCGACGTAGGTGATGGCGATGTAGATTATGGCGATGTTGATGATGCTGATGTACCTGTAGATTATGGTGATGTGCATGATGGCGATCTAAATGATGGCGATGTAGATGATGGTGATCTAGATGGTGGTGATGTAGATGATGGTGATGTAAATGTTGGTGATGTAAATCATGGTGATGTGTATTATGGCGACGTATATGATGATGTAAAAGATGGTGAAGTAGATGATTACGATGTAAATGATGTTAATGATGGCGAAGTAGATGGTGGTGATGTAGATGATAGTGATGTAGATGATGATAATAATGATGACGGTGCTGTAGATAATGGTGTAGATGATGGTGATGTAGATCATGGTGATGTGTATTATGGCGATGTATATGATGATGTAGAAGATGGTGAAGTAGATGATTGCAATGTAAATGATGTTAATGTAGGTGATGGTGATGTAAATGATGGCGACGTAGATGGTGGTGATGTAGATGATAGTGATGTAGATGTTGGTTATGATGATTCAAAAACGTTTGCGCAAAACAAAGCTCCGCGAAGCGGTGCTCATACTGCGCGCAGCACGGCCCGAGTGTCGCAGGTACGAGCGAAAGTTCAAGTCGACGCATCCCGACTTGACTACTTTTCTAGCAATATATTAATGTTTGAGATGAACTGACGAACGAAACAAACCACGAACTACAGCGTAAACCTAATGCCCCGCTATATCCAGCGTCTTATTTACTCACCGATGTGTGAAATTATTATGACTATGTTTTATTTAATATTTCTGTGAATATAAAAGCCAATTTGTAATTCCGCTTAGTATGAATTGTGGTTTCGTATTGTTACCGAAAATTTCTCCACTGACTATAATCCGTTAAATAGCTAGCCTACCTCTTCTAAATATGCAATATATTTGTCTACTTATAAAAATTTACTGTTTACATTGTATTAATTAATCTTTCTTTTTTTGCTTTCAGGAGGACTAGTGGATCAAAGAATCGACACAGGAAGTGAGTTATTATTAATTTTTCAACTTTAGTATTCCTAGTGCCGCATAATTGACAGAAATTATTGGAAAGGAACACAATAATGTTAATGTGTTCCATCAATCATTTATTTCGCAGAATTCTATACGTGTTGGTAAATCTTTCAGCGCCTGTATTTACTGAACATGATATAGATATAGTGAGTGAAGCTTGTGTGTGTTGAGCAGTCATACGACATATTAGTCCGTGGCGCATTATTTATTTCAAAAAAGATTCTCTATAATAACAATTGCACGAAATTACATTTTTTATTCAACTGAAACTGTACCTGAGGCTACGACAAGAATGTTATTCATCATGTACAATTAGAAAACAATTGCGATATAGATTTTGGCTAAAAGTAAGTTCAATTTTTTAAAATTCAACACCCTTTATCTTGAAAGTAAAGCGCCCGTAATACATTTTTATTAACACTACTGCCATTAATTTTCATCTTATGTAGAATCTAGTTGTGAAAGGCTCATTCTTTAGCAGACATCCTGGTATAATGAATGTTCTATAAAATTGATTCAGGACAGAACCGTGAAGGACTAGATTATTCCATATCATTTTTACATTTTCTGCTTTATTTATTGAAGTCTAGTGATGAAAATTTTTATTTTTACTAACCAGATGCCTTTTTGAAAATTTCTATACAGAATGTTTCACAAAATATTGATGTAGATGATGGTGATGTAGATGATGGCGACGTAGATGATGGTGATGTAGATTATGGCGATGTTGATGATGCTGATGTACCTGTAGATTATGGTGATGTGCATGATGGTAATGTAAATGATGGCGATGTAGATGATGGCGATGTAGATGATGGTGATCTAGATGGTGGTAATGTAGATGATGGTGATGTACATGTAGGTGATGTAGATCATGGTGATGTGTATTATGGCTACGTATATGATAATGTAGAAGATGGTGAAGTAGATGATTACAATGTAAATGATGTTAATGTAGGCGATAGTGATGTAAATGATGGCGACGTAGATGGTGGTGATGTAGATGATAGTGATGTAGATGATGATAATAATGATGACGGTGCTGTAGATGATGGGATTATAGATGATGATGTAGATGATGATGATGTACATGATGGTGATGTAGATCATGGTGATGTGTATTATGGCGATGTATATGATGATGTAGTGTAGAAGATGGTGAACCTCAAAGCGGTGCTCATACTGCGCGCAGCACGGCCCGAGTATCGCAGGTACGAGCGAAAGTTCAAGTCGATGCATCCCGACTTGCCTACTTTTCTAGCAATACATCAACGTGTGAGATGAACTGACGAACGAAACAAACCACGAACTACGTCGTAAATACTGATGCCCCTTGCTACCTCAGCGTCTTATTTATTCACAGAAGTGTCAAATTATCATGATTACATTTTATTTATTTATTTCTTTTTGTGTATATCAAAACCAATTCGTAATTACGCTTAGTATGAATTATAGTTCTGTATTATTACGGAAATTCTCTCCATTGGTAATAATTTGTTAAATAGCCTACCACTTTTAAATAGGCAATATTTTTGTTTACTTATAAAAATTTACTGTCTACATTGAATTATTCAATTTTTCTTTTTTGCTTTCAGTTGGAGCACTGACACAAACATTCCGCACATATGGTGAGTTATTATTTTTAAACCTTCTTAGTATTCCTAGTACTGCATAATTGACAGAAATTATTGGAAAGGAACACAATAATGTATTCCATCATTTATTTGATTTACAAGCACTCATCTGGGATTAAGCAAATCGTTTTCGTAGAACATGTAATTTGTTGCGTTTTTCCGTTCAAATTGGAAAGCTTTTGAAGACGTTGTTGGTGTCAACGATTATATATAACCACTTAGTTGCCATTTTTTTTGTGGATTCCTAAGGCTTGCTATTCGTATTGGGGAATAATACATTTGTATGAGCAACTTTTATTTTCTATCAACTGCGTCATATTGAATTATTGCTGAATAAAAAAAAATATTTTTGCAGATTTTCCACGATGTGTCAACTATAAAAAAAAATAAGTAAAAAAAGTACATAGGTACTTATATTTTTTATATAAATCCGTTCTGAGAATATTAGAAGACAATTTAAGACCACCAGGGTTCAAACACCCTGTACAAAGTTTTATCTCGTAGTATGATACTTTAAATTAATAGCTAAGCTTCTTGATTCACATTTTTTTCATAAACTTAACAACCAGAAAGTTTAAGGTGAGGTGACATTTATAACCAATAATAATAATACATTATGCAGTACTAAATAAAAATCAATTTTTCTTGCAGATCCATTTTATGGACATGAAACTAGTAAACATATTTTGCTTGTAAAATGTTTGGGGATTGTAAATATGGCATATTTTTTATTTAGGTTTATTTCGAAAAAGATTATCTGTAATAACAATTGCACGCCATTAAATTTTTTAATCTGAAACTGTACCTGATGTATGTACAGGTCCAGGATGTTATTCATCATGTAAAATTAGAAAACATTTGTTATATAGATTTTGGCTTCAATCAAAGTTCAATCAAAGCATCTATTGACATATTTTTATTAAAATTACTGCCATTAATTTTCATAATAGAATCTACCTAATTGTGAAAGGCCCATTTTTAGCAGGCATCATCTATACATGTGTAATGTAGTTTTTCTGGTTACTTAGTAACTATTTTATTTGTGACCAAATTTTGAATTTGTATGGGGATTGATATTAAAACGGCATGGGAGTGTGTTGAACAATAATTATCATTATTTGTCATTAACAATTACACGGGTTAGCAGCGTGTATTTGTGTTTCACCGTGGATTTGTCGCAATATTACCATCAGTAAGCCTGATACCATGCTAAAATAGTATTGCGGGATGGTAGAAAAATAATCGAAATTGTTCATTATCAGACGCATGCATCGGAGTATTACACACACGAACATAAAAATTAGATCATGTAATAAAAATACCCAGTAGAGCTTCTGTAAGAGTCGGTTTGTTTTATGCATTTGACTTTCAATAAGAACCGCAACCCAACAATCGCTTCACATCAAGGTATTTTAAATTTCTTTATATTCTTTATATTAATGCGGGAGATGAACTGACGAACAAAACAAACCATGAACTATGACGGAAACCTCGAAGGCCCCGCTACCTTAACTTCTTATTTACTCACCCAAGTGTCAAATTATTGTTGTGATTACGATTTATTTAATTTTTATTTGTATATATAAAAACCAATTTGTAATTACGCTTAGTAGTATTGTTACCGAATTTCTCTCTCCTGATTACAATTCGTTAAATAGCCTACCTCTCCTAAATATGCAATATTTTTGCCTACTTGTAAAAATTTACTATTTTATATATGTTGAATTAATCAATCCTTCTTTTTTTGCTTTCAGGGGGAGCAATTTCTCAAGTGATCCATACAAGTGGTGAGTTATTATTAATTTTTAAGTTTCAGCATTCCTAGTACTGCATAATTGACAGAAATTATTGGAAAGGAACACAATAATATATTCCATCATTCAATTATTTGATATGCACTTACCTGGGAATGAGCAAAAGATGCACTATGAAACGATACCTACCAAATTATCTAACAACAAATTCAAACAGTAATAATTAAATAATGACAAATGAAACACGCCTCAATGCACTTGAGCAAAAAGTTGTCTCCTTCGTTGCATTTTCTCTATACCACTCGCAGAATTCTTTAGTATTGGTAAATCTTTCAGCGCCTGTATTTTCTGAACATGTAGTGAGTGAAGCTTGGGTTTGTTGTGCCATATTACTTATTTAAAATCTTGTGGGTAGTCTTCGACTATTAGTACCAGGACCCTCTTCGACGGCGTTTTAAATTTCTGATTCTAAGTTTCGTGCCCTCTGAGTTTGTTCTCGTCTAACATCAGCGTGTCTATAATATCTTAAATGTTGAACCAATCTTATCCGCTCGGGATAATCCATCTGATAGTCGACTTCTTGCAGCAGCGTCCTATTTTCTGAGAAAAAGTAGGCTTTAACCATATCAAATCTTTCTTGATTCGTTTACATAAATTTTTATGTTATACAGAAACTTGTAAATTAAAACACAAAAATACACTATATCAACATTAAACATTGGTTACATTAAACAACGCATTTTACTAGTTTCAATTTTACTATCATTATTTGTCATTAACAATTACACGGATTAGCACCGTGTATTTGTGTTTCACATTATTTGTGTACAAATTCAGTTGTTGCAAATCAACGTTTATTTCGTCGAAAATTTTACACCTGTCATTTTAAGCCAATTACATACTGTAATTTCGACAGTTACCCATGGCAACCTTCAAATTTTTCGGAATTTTTTTCCTCCTGCAACAAAATTAATAAGTGGAATTTTTTTTGACAGCTATCATATGGTTCAAAAATCAGTACCTATCCAGAATTTTGCTTTGTAATGTTTTTATTTATTTTAAAATAATAAATAGATACAAATAATTATTTTCCAAATAAATTAAAAAAAAAAATCCGAGATTTCTTCTATTAACGCTAAATGTTTTTGAAATTCTGACTGGAACTATTCTCTTCGCAACGGAGAGTAACGAGGAGCATAGGTAATTATTACCTTTATTTTTCATTTCCATCAGATGTCTGTTTCACAAAATATATGTAATAATTTGTTGAAATTTTGTTCTACTGAGCCCTAGTTTTACGTAAAAAAGATGGGATATCTTCCTCCAAAATTTTTTGAATAGCTGCGAAAAGGTTTTCTTGATGCGAACTGATTCCAGTTTTTTCAGTAAATATAGCAAATACTTTAAATTTTTATGAGACATAAGAATATCCCCAATTTTGGTGCAAGAATTACATATACTATAAGGTTTTAAATTAGTTTTTTGGTTGTTCACTGCCATGATTTAATTGTAAACAATTAGAAACTAGAGAAAATGACTGTCAACGTGACGTATAGCGAGACATCGGTTTTCCACAAAAACCTTACTTTCCTTCTATTTTAGTGATAATAAGTGAATTATACTGCAAACATAAATATCTGAATTCAAAAATTAAATGCCTTTTTTATTACTAAAGTGTATGTAATGTGCTATTTTTTATGTTTAATAAGGATCATTAATAAACTGTCATAGACATCGCATTTCTACAAAAACTCACTTTCCTTCTATTTTAGTAATACTAAGTGAATTGTACTGCAAAGATAAATATTTGAATTTAAAAATTAAATGCCTTTTTTTATTACTAAAGTGCAAGGAATGTGTTTTTTTGTTTTATTAAGAACCATTAAAAATATGTCATGCACCACAAAATAATGTCTACCTGTCAAGCCAACTTTATTTTGGCGAAATAAGTTTCAAAATGAAACATGTCAAATTTTTAAAATAAATTTTGGTTGTAAAATTTTCTTACCGAACCCCCACGTCCTTGAATTAATGTCCGGAAATTTTTCCTCAATCACGCATTCTTCTAGAAAATTTTCAAAAAATGCGTTCCTTCGGAAAAATTTCTGAAAATAATTCAAGCACTAGGGAGGTTATAAAGTGACAGTTTCATCGTGGATTTTTTGGTCGCAATAGTACAATCAGTAAGCCTGATACCATGCTAAAATAATATTTCGGTATGGTGGAAATATAATCGAAATTGTTCATTATCAACCACAACATTGGAGTATTACACTGATTGAACATAAAAATTTGATCATATAATAAAAATTTCCAGTAGAGCTTCTGCATGTAGAGTCGGTTTGTTTTATGCATTTGACTTTCGATAAGAACCACAACCCAAGAAAATCGAAAATCAATATTTTTGTCTACTTATAAAAATTTACGGTCTACATTGAATTAATCAATCTTTCTTCTTTTGCTTTCAGGAGGAGCAGGGACACAAGTATTCGACACACAGGGTGAGTTATTATTAATTTTTAAACTTTAGTATTCCTGGTACTGCATAATTGACAGAAATTATTGGAAAGGAACACAATAATGTATTCCATCTTTCATTTATTTCATACGCAATTACCTGGGATTGAGCAAACATATGTTGTGTTTTTCCGTTCACACTGGAAAGCTTTTGAAGACGTTGTTGGTGTTAACTATTACATATAACCACTTAGTCCTATGGGATTTGTATTCGGAAATAATGCGTTTGTACGAGCAAAAATGGGACGTTTTCATATTACTGGTGGGGGAGGAACACTTATAGGTACATGATACATCAAAAATGGAATGATCAGCTTTTAATTTTATTAATTTTAAGTTTAGTTTACCATCAACAGTAAAACAATTTCCACAACTGACTTCGTTGACACAATCATCTTTGGTATGGCCATTTCCACCACATTTTAAACATCTGTTAAGGAAGGTGTCTGTGGGAATGGGCCCTGTTCTCCGCAACCGTTAATATATAGACTGTTTATGTTAATGTCAAGTGGTGTAGAGACTAGAAAGGGTTAGTTACGATTAAGGGATTTTTGAATAGGGACTCACTTGTTGAATTGCTTGGCGACTAGTCAAGTGTTGTATGTTCAATCTAAATACATTTTATTTTTGAAGTAATTGTTTCGACTTTTAGTCCTTAATTATCCTAACACATCTGTTGGTATCACATTTTGATATTTTGTGATCAAAGTCACCACATTTAAAACATCTAAAGACATTCACGTACCCAAATACCCTGCAAGAGGTCCATCCTACGCTCAGTCTTTCTTGTCCTAAAAGTTTCTTGAACGACAGAGGGTCACATTCTACAACAGGCAGATATCTATATTTCATTTTGTTGATTACTTTTACATTTAATTCCTCATCGATATTCAAAATTTTAACACATGGATTTAAATCGGGAACTTTTATGTTATACTTTTTGTTTAACTTTTTTCTGCCGCTATTTTGATTTTTTCAATTTCCTCCTTGTTGACACTTTATAAGCACCCCACCATCTTTAACACTTTTTACCTCTGTAATGCCTACTTCTAGATTAGCAGGTTCTAATTTTTCCTGTATTACTTTCTTAGTTATTTTGTTTTCTTGGACCGTTTTCGACTTAATAACAATCACTTCTCCAACAGCACTCGCATAACTCTTTTTTCCGCTTTTAGGATATTCTCTTTCTTGGACAGTAAAATATCACGAAAATTTTCTAAGATTCTCTAAGATTCTTTATTTAAAACTTTTTGTGTGATACTTCAGTTTATAAGGAACCGGAACAAGACGGAGGATTCATTGTCTTTAATTTTTACTAACCACTTTGAACAGTCCATTGCTTGAAATATTTAAAATTCTCGCTGAACAGAATGTTTAATGAAACCACACAATTACACTTTGCCACTAAAGAAAAAGAGAGATGGTCTCTAGACAAATCACAGGAATATAGTCCTTGCGTTATCAGCTTTATACGTTAATGAATTAAAAAAGTTATGAAAATACTACATTTAATTCTGTACTTTAATAATAATCATTATTCCTCACGACTGTCTTACTTCTGCTGACACGTTTAGTAATTCAATATAATTAAAAACATTTGAAAACTCACAAATAAAGAGGTTTCAAAAATTTTATAAGCGTTTTAAAACTTGAAAAATTAATATTAATGTCTCGGAAAAAAATATAATGTGTATTTTTGATCAAAGTTTCCCTCTGAATTTTTTCAGATTTTTAAAATTGGTGGAACATGGTCAAATAAATTAAAAACTGCATATTTCGATGTTTTTAGGCCTTTTTGGCCTAATTCGCTACCATGAACCCTCCAATCCATTCGTATTAATGTATACTTACTAGTACTGGAGAATAGTGTAAGTTTCGCATCGCTTAAAACCCTAATAAATAAATAAAATTTGAAAAAAGTTTGTAATAGAAATTATTCCTTGAAAACCCCTCTATCAAAATGCTCTGATGTATTTTCTTTTTAAAATGACCAGAAAAAAGTTATAACGACCAAAAGAAAATTTGTTCCCAAATTTTTATCTATTTTCGTTAATAACTTTTTTATTTTTGGTTCTACGACTAATAGTTGTAGAGAATTTAATTTGCAACAAAAAATGTGTTTACAAATTTTCTGTGCGACGAATAGTTTGCCCGATATAGTAAGTATAAATATAAAAATCATTCGCAGCCCTTTTTACAAGATGGCGGCCGAGGCACAAGGGTTGCGACCCCACAAACATGGATTTAACTTTACACTAACCCTCTCTTGACATCCAAAAAATAAAATTGCGTGCTCTGACTTTTGCAACTCCAAATGTAACTTTTCAATGGACTAACGTACCGTTTTTTAAATTGATTAACAAGAAACCCAGCTATTCTGCAGTACATCCGAGGAAGATCTCAAAGTTTTTTACTGTACTTATCAATTCCAACAAGCCGTTTCCTAGCTAGCAGAAATGATAGACGAAGAAAACGAAATAAACATGCAATATTTGTGCCTACTTATAAAAATTTACTGTCTACATTGAATTAATCAATCTTTCTTTGTTTGCTTTCAGGAGGACCAGTGACACAAACAATCTACACACAAGGTGAGTTATTGTTAATTTTTAAACTTTCATATTCCTAGTACTGCTTAATTGACAGAAATTATTGAAAAGAAACACAATAATGGATTCCATCATTCATTTATTTCATAAACACCTACCTGGGATTGAGCAAATCATTTTCGTAGAACATATTATGTAATTTGTTGCGTTTTTCCGTTCAAATTGGAATGCTTTTGAATAATTAAATATTCTGTTTGCTCATTTGATTTTTACAGCGAAATTTCCTCCGTTGGCGTCCAAATACGCTTCAACACACTTGAGCCAAGAGTCTCCTTTGTTGCATTTTCCTATTTGGTACTTATCGCTCGGGATAATTCATCTGATAATCGCCTTCTTGCAGCAGCATTCTTTTCTCTGCGAAAAAGTAGGCTCTAACCATATCTATTAACTCTCTTGATTCGTATACATGATTTTTCATAATGTCATACAGAAACTTGTAAATGAAAACACAAAAATACATTGTATCTTCATTAAGCATTGAAATAAATAACTTCATTGATACACTAAACAAAGAACTTCATTAGTTTCAATTTTACTATAAATTTANAACTCTCTTGATTCGTATACATGATTTTTCATAATGTCATACAGAAACTTGTAAATGAAAACACAAAAATACATTGTATCTTCATTAAGCATTGAAATAAATAACTTCATTGATACACTAAACAAAGAACTTCATTAGTTTCAATTTTACTATAAATTTAAAATAAAATAAAACACATACACTGTACTATTATAAAAATTCTATTTCGATTCTAGTAAAAACTAATACTAATACTAATACCTCACACAGAATGTTGCAAAATTGTCTACGGACTACAAACATCTTATAAAACTAAAATAAGTGCATCAAAATGAAGTGATCACGACGTATTTGGTTATTCTCGTTTCGCCAAATTAATGTAACAATTTCTTATTTACCCGTTTACCATCCATTCTTATATTTTATTCTCATTCGATCGGTATCAGGGTTCCCTATACCTATCTCTTCTAGTTTTTAAGTTATCTACTATTTTTTGTGTAATCACCTAAAATCATGTAATTTCTTGCGAGGATAGCTGTGAAATTTTTAGCAAAACTTCAAAACCAACAACTAAACTGTCACCAGTTATTTATTATTATTTATTCAGAGACGTTGCAATTGGATTCTAAGCAGAACATTTACAGTTTTTAATGAGACATATCCCAATTTTCCACCAATTAACAGAATAAAGTTAAGAAGAATTCGAAAAGATCAACTTTATACATAGTAATACACAATTTTAATTATGTATGTTGATAACAATGCACTAAGATAAAAAAAAATCATAAGTGTTCAATATGACCCCCATTAACAGCTAAGCACTTGTGCATTCTAGAGATAACACCATCAGTCACAGCTTTTGCTATTTCAGCTGCAGGCAATTCATGGAACGCTCTTCGTATTCGAGCAATCAAATCCACTTTTGAAGCAACGGGTGTAGAATAAACATTTTGTTTTATTACTCCCCAAACATAAATATCTAATGGATCGAGGTCGGGAGACCTCACTGGCCAATTCCACGGTCCTAGGCGTCTTATCCATCTATCTTCAAACATTTCAGTCAGCTGTTGATCGATTTGATTGTGACAGTGAGATGGAGCCCCGTCTAATTGATACCAACACTTCCTTAGTTGGTCTAATTAAATTTTCTTCGTAGATATGGTAAGAAATTTGGTTATCTTTAATTAAACAAAAAACATTTGCGCTAAATTTATTTTGAAAGTTTCTATCCCGGATAACATGAGGATTTTCAGATGACCACAAATGAGTATTATGTCTATTAAAAATACCTTCTCTCGTAAATTTTGACTCGTCTGTCCATATAATAAGTTGCAAAAATTGTGGATCTTCTTTGTATCTCACTGACATCGCTTCACAAAATTGTACACGTTGCACGGCGTCACCCGGATGAAGAGCAGAAAGTAGCTTAAATTTGTATGGATGCATATTATTAGGTCTTAGCATCCTATGAATGGACGCTCGTGAAATGCCTAAATCATACTCTGCGGCACGAGTAGAGGATTCTGGATGAACATTAAAATAGGCTAGCACATTTATTACATTATCTTCATTTGAAGTTATTGGTTTTGGTAAAATTCTTTCTGCACAAATTCGACCATACTCTAGTTGATTTGCTAAAATTCTTCTTTACTTTTTTCTGCTCATTGGTGGCAAATTAAGATATGTCTCATTAAAAACTGTACATGTTCTGCTTATAATCCCGTTACAATGTCCGTGAATGAATAATAAATTTAAAATATCACCATTTGAATATATATTGTTTTCCATATCTTATAAACACTAAATTAAAATGTCACTGCAAAAGACTAACAACAAATTGGCAGTTTAGTTGTTTGTTTTGAAGTTTTGCTAAAAATTCAACAGCTATCGTCGCAAGAAATTACATGATTTTAGGTGATTACACAAAAAATAGTAGAAGAGATAGGTATAGGGAACTCTGATACCGGTCGAAAGAGAATAAAATTGTGTATCAGAATATAGAAAAACATACAGGGCGTTCCATTTAAAAAAAACAAAGGTTTGAGGTTAACTAAACTCGGCATTAAATTTCTAGCACCCTGTATGTAATTAAGCCACTTTGAAAGTATGGATGGGAAGCTTAGATGGCCTAGCCCCTATAAATATTGTTGCTTTATCTTTCTTACTATAAAATACATATGGTTTGAATTTGAAGCTAGTCACTGTTTCTCTCCCTTTTTTTGAAAAAAATTAAATATCTCGAAAACAGTTAATTTTGGGAATAGGAAAACCTCATAAAAGTCCACCTAAAATAACACGTAGAATCTAAAATTGCAATAATATATAGGGTGTTCCATTTAAAATAAGCAAATGGCGACTTCCGGTATAATCGGAAGTGGTACGTGGACGCCACTATTTTAGTTGAGAAGGGCATGCCGGAAAACCCGGTATCCCAAATTTTCAAAATTTAAATCGAAGTAGTCTGAAATAATTCTTATAGGTCGCACCGTGAGACACCCTGTATATAAAGAAATTTGAAATACCTCGATGTGAAATGATTTTATTGGGTTGGGTTTCTTATCGAAAGTCAAATCCTTAACAGAAACCGACTACTACAGGAGCTTTACTGGGTATTTTTATTACATGATCTAATTTTTATGTTCAATGAGTGTAATACTCCGATGCATGTGGCTGATAATGAACAATTTCGATTATTTTTCCACCTTCCCGCAATACTATATTAGCATGGCGTCTGACTTACTGATGGTAATATTGCGACCAAACAATCCACGATGAAACTGCAAGCGAAATAAATGATGACTTGCAACAACCGAATTTGTGAAACACAAATACATGCTGCTAACCCATGTACCTAACTGTTAATGACAAATAATAATAATAATTGATGTTAAACACACTCCCTTGCCGTCTACCTGGACATCAGGTTCAGTTTCAGTTGATTAAAAAAATCTAGCGGAGTGCATTTGTTGTTAGAGATAACCTTATTCGGAATAAAAGATACGCCACTGACTAAAATAAAACAGATATCATATTTAGAATCCCGATATTTTACAAGCAAAATATGTTGACTAGTTTCATGTCCATAAAATGCATTTGCAAGAAAAACTGATTTTTACTCAGTACTGCATAATGTATTATTGTATATGTATTGGTTATACTCGTCTTTCTGGTTTTTAAGTTTAGAAAAAAAAATGCAAAAAATGAATCTTTTATTTTAGATAGTTCTATAACGCGAATAGCTAATCTGCGAGCTCCAATAAGTAAGCAACAGAAAATTAAAAAATGATGAGATTATTTTATTAAACAGTAAGAGATACGTTTTACATTACTCTTGTCAATTTAGATCTTTGTTGGCTACAAATGCTAGAAGAATAAATAAATAAAACCAATTTAAACTGTGAACGATAGAAGGAAATTAAATCTGGATAATATGTGACCAATAGCTTTGTAACAGCATGTGCTTGACCATTGTTTACCACGACTGAAATATGCATGCTGTTTTTACACCTATAATTGTTTATCAGAATATAAATTATGTTTTGTTTAATTTTTTTGTGAATATAAAAGCCAATTTGTAATTACGCTTAGTATGAATTATAGTTTTGTGTTGTTACCGAAATTTTCTCCACTGATTATAATTCGTTAAATAGCCTGCCTCTTCTAAATATGCAATATGTTTGTCTACTTATAAAAATTTACTGTCTACATTGAATTAATCAATCTCTTTTTGCTTTCAGGAGGAGCACTGACACAAACAATCTACACCCACGGTGAGTTATTGTTGATTTTTAAACTTTAGTATTCCTAGTATTGCATCATTGACAGATATTATTGGAAAAGAACACAGTAATTTATTCCATCATTCAGTTATTTAGTACGTACTAGTACTTTCAGTACGGTAAGTACTTACCTAGTACTGAGTAAATCGTTTTCGTAGAACATATGTAATTTGATGCGTTTTTCTGTTCAAACTGGAAACATTTTGAAGACGTTGCATGATGTTAACCACGATATATATATAACCATTTAGTCGGCGTTACCATTCTTTTGTCGATTCCTACAACTTGGGCGTATTCATATTCGGAAATAGTGCATTTGTATATTTGTATGAGCAAAAATGGGATGTTTTCATATACTCTGTGGAGGACGAACACATATTCTTGTAATTGAATTGATGGAGATAACAGAGTGTCCTCGAGAAAGTCCTAGTTGCTCTAAATGGACTTATCACCCCTTTAAAATATCAATCAAATCAAAGTTTACTTTTGTGGGTTTCTCTATATTTATTTTGTCCTTCTAGTGTACTTGTCATGTGTTATCTGACCTATATGTTTCCTCATTTGTCATTTGTAAGAAGTGATTCAATAAATATTATTATTATTAATTCGTAAAAACAATCAAATACAATAAAAAATGCTGGAGATAAAAGTAACAAGGTTGAGGTTATTAAATTTAGTACAACCTATTATAAAAACTGTTAAAAATGATCACCGTTGTTTCTACAACAGAGGTTAATTCGGCGAAGAAAATTAAAGGACACCCTTTGCAGTTCTTAAGGGCTATTTTTTAAAACATTTATGGCATTTTGGATATGCCTCCATAACTCAGTTCAGTGTTAGATGAGAAATCATGCACTGCTGTTTTCAGAGTGCCTCAAAGATAGTAGTCGCAAGGTGTTAAGTCTGGTGAACGACAGTCCAGTTAACAGGAACATTATCCCCTCTACCGATCCATCGACGATGGAATCTTTGGTTCAGATACTGCCGGACATTTACAGTGAAATGTGGTGAAGCATCTTCATGCATAAACCACATGTTAGCTTTGAGTAATAACGGCACCTTTTCCAATAACTCGAGTAATATCGGTAGCGAGATAATGTGTACATTTACAAAATATATTTTTGTACCCAAACCGCTCATTTAATCAAAATTCTACTAGAGGCCCAAAAACTTCCAAATGATATCACCTATCAAATAAAAATAGTTGTCATTATTGCCCAAATGAGGAAAAAGTTATGCACGGATATTATCACCATACATCAATTTTATAGGAGTTGTAAATTTTAAAAAACACTCTGTATAACACTAAAATGTATAGATTGAAAGCAAAAGTCCACACCCTAAAAATAAACAAAATCGAATAATACGTATTCGAGTTATTTATAAATTTCAAAAAATTTTTATGAATTTTGAAGCCATCTAGCGGCCAAACAAAGCGATTTCGGATATAGGTGAATTAGCCTAAATCTGCCTATTTTGAGTCCAGGAGTATGTAGTTTTCCGTTGTACACGTTATTCTGAGACACCCTGTATAATACAGGGTGTTAAAAAAAGAGTGTAAAATATTTCAGGAGGTAATAGTATGAACCAAAATAAGCAGAAAAGTCTTAATAAACATGGGTCCGCAAAGTAACGGTTACGGAGATATGGACCACTATTCGTTTTTCAAACATTTTATTTTATTAGGAATAAACCGACAAAGGAAGCTTTTAACAAACAAAAAACAAAGTTACAGAAGATGTTCAAAGTGCCCTCCGTCCATTTCCAAGCAGGCACGACATCTTCGTCTCAACGATATTCGAACTCTTTCGAAAACACCCTCCTTGGTTTGGATTTCTTGACACTTTTGATTAATCCGTAGCTGCAGCTCTTCCAGGCTATTTACAGGAGTACCATACACTAATGTCTTCAAATATCCCCAAACAAAGAAATCTAGAGGGTTCAGATCAGGCGATCTTGGAGGCCATAAAACAGGTCCGGCCCTTCCTACCCATCTATGTGGAAAAGTTTGGTGTAAATGCTCTCTAACGGCCATGGAAAAATGAGCTGGAGCACCATCATGCTGGAACCACATTTGTTGCCTCTGATTCAAAGGAATGTCTTCCAAAAACTCATACAGTGTGTTCTGCAGAAAGTTGAGGTAAGCAGCGCCTGTTAATCGGTTTGGTAAAACAACAGGACCTAGAAACCTGTCACCTACAATACCCATCCAAATGTTTAATGAAAAACGTGCCTGATGTCCAGATTCTATTAGAGCATGAGGATTTTCGTCGGCCCAAATATGCGTATTGTGAAAATTAAACACTCCATTTCTTGTGAACCCGGCCTCATCAGTAAAAAGAATGTTTGCAAGAAAACGAGGGTCTTCAGCATCATGACGTAGAAACCAGCGGCAAAAAACCAAACGTGCTTGATGATCATTTATTGGATTTAAGGCCTGTACTCGTTGCACATGGTATGGATAAAGCAGTTGCTCGTGAAGGATTCTCCAAACAAGAGGACCACTAATTCCTACCTCGGCTGATATTCTCCGCACACTCGTACCTGGATTCTGCTCTACCAGTGCTAGAATTTCTTCTTCTGCTCTAGGAGTGGATACCGACCTTGGTCTTCCGGATAAATGGCACTGTTTGCTCAAGGAACCGGTATCACGCAATCTTTGGTGAATTCTTCCAAACATGCGTTGTGAAGGAATCTGGCGATTTGGATAAGCGTCAACATAAAGACGTCGCGCTTCGGTGGCGTTCCCATTAGCACGACCATACATGAAATGCATGTCTGTTAATTCTGCGTTAGAGTAACCAGCCATAGCGAAAGAAAACTTGTGCACTGAGAACAACTGTCAAATACGTACTGTTTATTTCACTAAACGTCAACCAACTATTATAAGAAAATACACAACGTTTTTGCAAAATAAAAAAAGGGGCTAAAAAACATAAAACATTCCATATCTCCGCAACCGTTACTTTGCGAACCCATGTTTATTGAGACTTTTCTGCTTATTTTGGTTCATACTATTACCTCCTTAAATATTTTACACTCTTTTTTTAACACCCTGTATATTAACGCGTAAGATGAACTGACGAAAGAAACAAACCACGAACTATGACGTAAATTCTGATGCCGCCGCTACCTCAGCGTTTTATTTACTCACTGAAGTGTCCAATTATTATTATGATTACTATTTATTTATTTATTTTCTTTTTTGGGCATATACAAATTAATTCGTAATTACCCTCAGTATGAATTATAGTTCCGTATTGTTACCGAAATTCTTTCCTCTGACTATAATTCGTTAAAGAGCGTATCTCTTCTAAATATGCAATATTTTTGTCTACTTATAAGAATTTACTGTCTACATTGAAGTAATCAATCTTTCTTTTTTTGCTTTCAGGAGGAATACGGTCACAAACAATCGATACAGCAGGTGAGTTATTAATTATTATTAATTTTTAAACTTTAGTATTCCTAGTACCTACTGCATAATTGTCAGAAATTATAGTAAAGGAACACAATAATGTATTCTATCATTCATTTATTTCATAAGCACTTACCTGGGATTGAGCAAATCATTTTCGTAGAACATATGTAATTTGTTGCGTTTTTCCGTTCAAATTGGAAGTTTTTGAAAAGTTTAATACATTTAACATTATCTATAAATTTTCTAAAATTTGGTCAGCTTCGCTCTTTATTGACTCGGACATTTATGAAGGCACTGTATACAGGATGTTTGTAAATAAGTGCGAAATATTTTAGGGGGTGGTTACCGAAATTATTTTGTGAAAATAAGTTCATATAAACGTAGGTCGAAATATGCTTCATTTCCGAGATACAGAGTGTTTAAAATTTAATTTTTTATTTATTTTTATTATTTCAAATAGTTTTGAACATCCTGTACCTCGAAATCGAAGAATTCATATCAACTTTTTATTTTTAATGAAGAGACCAATTTCATTCAAAATTGATGGCGGATTTATAAAAGAATATCAAAACGGGAATAAGTCAGCGGCGTACTATTTATTTTTATTAAAAAAAGCATTCTCGCAGGAACGCCACTGGTGCAAGTAGAAATATTCGGATCACCCCAAAAAATGCCCATTTATCCCTCCAGAGCGTGTTTCAAATTTCGAGTCAATATTTTTAAAACTCTGAAATAATTAATAAAAATAAATCAATAATTTAAATTTAAACACTGTATCTCGGAAACGAAGCTTATTTCGATCTACCTTTAAATGAACTTTTTTTCACAAAATAACTATCCACTAAAATATTTCGCACTTATTTACAAACACCCTGTATAATACAGATATTAATGTGCGAGGACGTTTTATTTTTTTTGTGTATACCTAAAAAAACCAATTTGTAATTACGCTTGGTATAAATTGTAGTTCTGTATTGTTACGGAAATTCTCTCCTCTGATTATAATTCGTTAAAGAGCCTATCTCTTCTAAATATGCAATATATTTGTCTACTTATAAAAATTAACTGTCTACGTTGAAGTAATCAATCTTTCTATTTTGTTTTCAGGAGGAGTACTGACACAAACATTCGACACAACAAGTAAGTTATTATTAATTTTTAGTATTCCTAGTATAGTCCTTCCGAAGTCAGCTGAATATGCAAATGAACGTCTGGTAATAAAATTTTTCATAGGCGTCCCTAAAAAAATTTTCTGCTAAAGGTAAAAAATTATAATAATTTGTATATAATGTGTAGAAAATTTCTATTATATGTTCATTTGGCCAACAACATATTTTAATTATTTATGTCCTCAAACAATTTTATTATATTGGCGGTAAATTTTGTTTTGTTCCGTTTCAAAAGGTCTCCAAAATGCCATGTGATAATATTAGTAAACAAAATATCCCTCTTATTTCTCCCTTTCACAATTGTAATATGAATGATTGATAGAAGGTGCCTATAATAAATTAAAATTGCCTAATTCACACCAAATTCCGCACTGCAGCACTGCACTGCTGGGCAATTATTTCAATGCCGAGTTGCTGCTTAGCGACCGAGCCTGGTACATACCTTGAAATTATAGGTTCTTCAATTGACTTCGGAAAAACTTACACTGCATAATTGACAGAAATTATTGGAAAGGAATACAATAATGTATTCCATCATTCATTTATTTCATAAATACTTATCAGGATGTTCAAAACTCTTTGAAATAATTAGGTAACAAAAATAAATAAAAAATTAAATTTTAAACACTACGTTTATATGAAATTTTTTTCACAAAATGACTTCGGCAACCACCCCCTAAAATATTTCGCACTTATTTACAAACACCCTGTATATGTATGAGATAAACTGACGAACGAAACAAACCACGAACTACGACGTAAATCCTGATGCCCCCGTTGCCTCAGCGCCTTATTTATTCACCATTCACCGAAGTGTCAAATTATTATGATTACGTTTTATTTTTATTTTTTTTTTGGTGTGTATAAAAACTAATTTGTAACTAGGCTTAGTTCTGTATCGTTACCGAAATTTTTTCCTAATGATTATAATCCGTTAAATAGCTTGTTTCTTCTACAGTGGCTATATGCAAGACAGTGGCGACAATAGCGACTAAACCCCGCCCATCCGCCATGTTGCATCCAATGTCAAATTGAAAGTAACTTTTATAATAAATAAATTAAGTACAAAAATATTTTTCTTTTAAATTTTACTCACAGTTTTAGGCAAATAGCTTCCTTGGAAAGCGATTTTAAATAATGAATGAATATAGAATCTACTTGCGCAATAAGGAAGGATAAATATATAATAATAACAGCTATTGGTTTATATTTTCTAGGCAAGTAAATTTAAGCATACCTACATTACACAATGAAATTTATTGGGTTTACATTAGAAAAACGAATACTTAATACGAGTACTAGTGATAGTATTTGTTACAATAAATGTCCAGCAATACTTTTACTTGCAAGCTTTTTGCATGCTTTTTGACATTTTTTGGAAGCTATTTTTAATCGGAACATAATAAATCTTTTAACAATTTTATTTTTGATCTGATGACAATTTGGTAGATCTAAATTTAAACCAGACATTTCTTTTAAGAAAAACTCTTTTAAATTTATGTTTCGTCAAGATTCAATCGCAAAAAATGTTGTAAAAGTACTTTCCATCTGCAAGAAGAAACAAAATACCGCTTCATTGCAAAAATGACTGAATGTTCTCTAAATCTCTTAAGTACGCTAAATTTTGAACATGTTTTATAGATCGGCGTTTTAGAACCAACAGCATGCAGACAGTTTGTACAAGTTCTTGACGTTTTAACGATAATTTGGGCAATATATCCGCACACATTATAAAGACCACCATAAGAACGCTCCTGACATCATGACATTTCATAGATGAATTTGACACTGGATGCAACATGGCAGCTAAAATCACGTGGACCAATTAAAAATGATACACACTATTGTCGTCACTGTCTTGTATAGAGTCACTGTATAGAGTCACTGTAGTTTCTTCTAACAGTTCTAACTATGCAATATTTTTGCTTACTTATTAAAATTTACTGTCTACATTGAATTAATCAATCTTTCTTGGTTTGCTTTCAGGAGGACCAGTGACACAAACAATCTACGCACAAGGTGAGTTATTGTTAATTTTTAAACTTTAATATTCCTAGTTTTTTGACAGAAATTATTGGAAAAAAATTTATTTCATGAACACTTATATTACCTGGGATTGAGCAAATCATTTTCGTAGAACATATGTAATTTGTTGCGTTTTTCTGTTCAAATTGGAAAGCTTTTGAAGACGTTGTTGGTGTTAACGATTACATACAACCACTTAGTTTTTACAATAATCTCGCGGATAGGGCTTTTTTCGAGTAAAAATTTAATTTGCTTGGTCTAGTAGAGCAGCCTGCTGGATTACCTGTGGTTTGGCGGAGACTTTCGTTCACTCCGCGAAAGTGGCACACTCAAAGAGGTGGTCGGCTCCATGGGATCCCCCAGTAATGGCCTCTTCGGATTTTATAATGTTTCATTACCATTTGTGATAATGACTGGCAGCTGGTTGTTACGCTTAGGCCCGATTGTCGTCGTATTCGTAAATTTTTTGATTTTCCGAAATCAGGCCGATTTTTGTACAGGATTCGTATTCGAGCTGTCTAGGACGGGGACTGCTGCGTTGGAGCAGTTAGACCCTCGTGGAGCGGTTTTCCGGCGCGGGGACGAAAATCTTGGAAACATCCGCGAAATCCTTACCTTGTCAATTCACGGTGTTATCCTTGGAGCGATCGGCTTCATCTTTGAGGACGGCATCCGCAACAAGGTGCCGAACCGTGGTTGAAAAATCCAAGTGACATCGGTCGCAGCAGTGGGGGTTCTGAGCCGTGGTGGAATGGCAGGGCGTCATGACTTGTGAAGGCGCGGCGCGGCGCGGCGGAATACAAGACCGTGGTGGAATTGCAAAGCGACAGCAGCGGTAGCGGAGTGATGTACCCCGTATAATATATTTTTTGTTGATAATGTAATGCTTAGATCATAATCATAGACCACCTAGACTGGCTTATAGAGCGACTTTGGTGCAAACACTTTGGAGCCTGATTTGGAGCCCAGCGCTCAGTCGTGTCCTAGCATTTGACGTGTACGCATCGCTGTGATTTCGATAATTAGACGTTTTATCATGGGCAAGTGTATTGTAAAACATTGTATAAAAAGAAGTGATCGAGTTGGTGAAGAGAGGCGAAAAGTTTCCTTCTTTAGGTACGTAAAAAAAAGGAATATATAAAAGGTAAATATGTACGCCATTTTTCGGTTAACGTCACAAGTTTCCAGGGTTAGCTTTATAATTTTGTTCGCCCACATAGTGTAGTGATTAACGTGATATTGTTATTATAAAATAATGAATGAATTACTGTAAAATATTTTTAGTAATTATTTACTTTATGTGAGTCTTAAATTTTTATGAAATTTTACCAATTCCCGTCATTTCGAGATAGCTGAAAATTAATTAAATATTTTTTTCAATTAAAAAAATCGCAAACAAAACTAATTTCAGATTCAGTATTCGTACAGTCAATTAATTTTTATTAAAGATCGTGGTTGTTTGACGTATCCATCTCGAGATGTCGTAGTAATATGCTAAGAAACAGAAAAATTAATAAAATTTTTAAATAATGATGAAAGCAGAACACCTAGGCTACAGAAAAATAAAATTGTTTATCATGTATTAAAAAACTTTCTGAATGTGAACATATTTGAAAATTTGCATGAACATCAATTTGATAATTTGCCTAACAATTGTAATCATTTAATAGAACTTGTAAGGGCTGAATGTGAAAAGTATATCGATGTACGAATAAATCATGAAGTCAAATTATTTAATTCGGTAAAATCTACGAAAAGGCAAATATTAAATAAATTAATATTATTTAGAGGACAATAAATATATTTAAATTATTTTGTAGTTTTATTTAATATGACACTAAAATATACTATTTTCTGAATTACAAACTTAAAATTGAATATTTGTCATAAGATGCAATATAATGTTTAATATGTAATAAAAATATTACTTAATCCGGATCTGCTTAAAGATGCGCGCGATCAGATTGCCTTCCACACTCCACTTCCCCGGATTTTGCATTCACTGGTACCCGTGCATTGGAATTAGATACGGCCAGTCTAGGTGGTCTGTGATCATAATAATAAATGTTATGAAGCTTCCGTATCGCCTAGAGATAAAAATCATACTAGAGTCAGCTTTTTAAATGAATATATTAACTCTTTGCAAATCTTAACATTTTAATTGTAATATTGTCACGAAGTGAATAAAGCTTGTTCTTACAAACAACATACTTTGAGTTAATTAATTGATAATTAATTTCACAAGTAAAACTGCGGTATCCAACAGCGCCGGATTTACGCTTGTGAGGCCTATAGGCAGAAATTTGATGGGGGCCTAGTTAAGGATTGAAAAAAACATTATTTTTTATACGTCTCTTTCAAGATTTTCTCTCGAATTCATTAAATAAATAATCTGCCTTGTTTTCAAAGGAATAATTAAAACATTGCAAAGAAAATTAAATTTTATTTTCTCTAGGAACAAAAATTTACAAATTAACAAAAATTAGTGAATATTTTTCCCACTAATTTAATTATAAAGTGTAGTGCATAATAATGAATTTTAGTACTAAAATAATAATCATACTTTTGATTGATTACGTATTGATTAATTAGTGATACTTAAAGTTTTTATATTTGAATTTAAATTATAATTACCTAATCTATACAATTTGGTAAAATTTTGGTTACAAATTATTTAACACTTATTATTATATAATTTACAATAATGCTTTTCGAACTTTCTTATCAGCAAAAATCTCGCGCTGGTATCAGGGTATTCAAAACTGAGGCGAAAATGGTACTGAATACCTCGAAATGGGTATTACGACAAACTTCTGGCCATTCCGGTATACGAGGGTGGTCCCAGAAGATCCGGCCTGACCTAGAGATGGCCGTAGTTGTTTGAAAAATATCACTATTAGAAAGTACACAATCTATAAAGCATATGCATAAGCAGGCAAGGTCATGGCGTTGGTTTTTGACTATCAATGGCGAGTATTAGAGAACTTATTGAAACTTTTGAGCGAAGAAATCAAGCAAAAACGGCCGCATTTGGCTAAGAAGAAAGTGTTGTTTCATCAAGACAATGACCAATTTTGTCCATTTTCACAAATTCACTGAAAACATTCGCTATTGATGGCTATCCAACAAATACTAAACAACATGGCGTCTTCAAACTTGAAACATATGCTTTATAAATTGTATACTTTCTAATACAGTGATATTTTTCGAACAACTACCACCATCTCTAGGTCAGGCCGGGTACTTCTGGGACCACCCTCGTATTAATGTATAAGATGAACCGACGAACGAAACAAATCACTTACTACGACGTAAATCCTAATGCCCCCGCTATCTCAGCGTTTTATTTACTCAGCGAAGTGTCAAATTATTATTATGATTTGATTACGTTTTATTTTTTTTTTGTGTGTAAATTGATATCAACTTGTAATTACGCTTAGTATGAATTATAGTTCTGTATTGTTACCGTAATTCTCTCCTCTGATTATAATTCGTTAAAGAGCCTACCTCTTCTAAATATGCAATATTTGTGTCTACTTATAAAAATTTATTATCTACATTGAAGTAATCAATCTTTCCTTTTTTGCTTTCAGGAGGAAAGCGGTCACAAACAATTGATTTAGCAGGTGAGTTATTATTAATTTTTAAACTTTAGTATTCCCAGTACTGCATAATAGACGGAAGTTATTGGAAAGGAACACAATAATCTATTCCATCATTCATTTAATTCATAAGCAATTACCTGGGATTGTGAAAATCGTTTTTGCGGAACATAAGTAATTTGTTGCGTTTTTCAGTTCAAATTGAAAAGCCTTTAAAGATGTTGTTGGTGTTAACGATTACATATAACCACTTAGTCGGCGTTACCATTCTTTAATCAAATACCGGAACACCCTGTATACGTACAAAATATATACATTTTTTTTCATGATTAACTGATAGATGCAGTCAGGTATTTTTTAAATCACGAAATTATTTTACTTCGTAAATATAACTGACTAGATTTTAATTTAATACTAACAGTTAATTTTTAAACTTCTTAATACTATAACTTTAAGAAAAATTAAAATTTTGAGAAAAATAAGGAAACCCCTGTTTGTATTTGTCAGTTAATTATGAAGAAAATATATTTTTTACAAATATATGCAATACCTTTGGAGATTTGAGTGGAGGCTGTCCTTATTTAAATTATTTATTTCGCAAATTTGGTTCCAAATTTTCTCATCATGAGAGTTATCTACGTGGTTTGAGAAATCGTATAGCTCCCATGCCTCATTTTCAAAATATGACCGGTTCAATTTTCGCCAGCCGTCGCTGATGGGTCTCCAGAAAGAGATTATTCCAAGTAAGTTCCTTACCTGGGCAATAACCTCAATTAATGCGTTGTACTTGACAATTTAGTGCCAGGAACTTATTTTACCTACACTGAAACAAAAAATTGTTACTCAAACACAGTGTTAGTAATGACCACAGTTGTTTGATTCAACTCAGAATGATATAAAAATTTTAGTTTAAAGAAAAAAAAGAACTATTATATATTTTTCTAACACGGTTTTGCTATGGAAAGTACCTATACATATAATCATACTAATTTTGTCCAATGCTGCTTTCTGTGTACGAAAGTTTTTCATACGAACGCTTTCTAAAAATGCCGCCTCTTCGAGATACAAGATGATGAAGTTGAAATGTACTATTTATATTTACCCAACCAACGGAAATTTGCAACATAACATTTTTCCATAGTTGAAAAGATTTTCACAGCTTGGTGGAACATCCAGCAAGTTTACCATGTACATACTTTAATGTAAAATAAAAAAATCGAACTTACTCTGAAACTGTGATAGATATCAGATAATACCAATAGATATTTTTTATTCTTGAAAAATGTTCATAATTTTTACTTGATACGTTTTTTCATTAAATTAGTTACCATGTACCTATCTGTCGGTATAACAAACTTTCTGAATTAATTTTTTGTTATTCTAATTGTTTTAGGTCTGCCACGACAATGCTATTTGAAGTGCCAGTGAGCTGTGGAAGAACTTATTTTATCATATCTAATATTACATATTAAAAAATCTGTTTATTTTAAAATTTATGTAATTTGCAAATTTTATATCAAATCAAATAAATAAATATGGCAAAGATGTCAAAATAATATTATTTATATACAGGGTGGTGTCCCCTTCATGTTTGTGTGCAAGATCCTCATGGGAAAATAATGGGGGTAGTTCATTAAACATTTTTTT